>NC_134467.1:25192500-25347500 GCF_047948215.1 Lycorma delicatula
TTGTAATTTTTTTAAATCGGTTAACAAATAGTCGAGTTATAGCAGAAAATTAATTTTGTAATTTTTTGTCTGTTTTCATGTCTTCCAATTTACATTCAATTTGATGAAATATTAATTGTTTTTTTTTTATTTATTGTTATTTCTAGTATTGTAAATTAGTATTAAATTATGTAATAATTTTTTTCACAATAAGATTTAATATTAGATAATAATAATAAAACAATTGATATTAATAATTCACTTTTGAATAATTCTACACAGCGACTATTACTATGGATCATTTTAACAATGTAAAAATGAAGCTCATTTTATCAGGAGTGATGTTCAAAACCATCACAATCAACGTATCTGGGGCGAAAATGATTTTTCCTGCATATATGGGCAGGTATTTTTTATTGACTCTATTTTGGGTTCTACCATTCTACCAAATCGTTTAAATGGAGAAAAGGTTTTTGCTCATTTAACCGAAATTCTACCGCATTTTTTGGAAGACCTACCTCTACAATTAAAAGAAAATATCTGCTTTCATCACGATGGAACTCCAGCACATTTCAGTCAGTTGGTATAAGATTTCCTTCACGAAACTTTGCAAGAAAAATGATAAACCGCGGAAAGCCAGTGACTTGGCCTGACCGATCACCTGAGTTAAACCCTCTTGATTTCTACCTGTGATTCCATTTGAAACATATTGTTTATTCAACTCCACATTGAGGTTCTTCAACAAAGGATCCAAGACGGATTTCAAGAAATTAAGAATACTCCCGGAATTTTTGAACGGATAAGACAATCTCTCAGAAAAAAACTGGAGACTTATGTAATATTTAATGGTGGACACTTTGAACATCTCTTATAATTTTTAACTGTTTATTTTTTTTTTTTAAATTATAACTAATATTCTACAAAAATTAACGTAAGATTATCGCAGTTAGTTGTTTTATATTTTTAATTATTAGGTCTATTATTGTGAAAAGATTATTACTTAATTTGATACTAATTTAAAATAATAGAATTAACAATAAATAAAAATAATATTTAATCGAATTGAACGTAAAGTGGAGGACATGAAAACAGACACAAAATTAGAACATCAATTTTCTGTCATAAATTGGCTATTTTTTAACCGAATTTAAAAAATAAAATGTCGTTTTGTTTAAAATGAAAATTTGATAAAACCAATATTTACGGAGATATAATGGATTGAAAAAAAAAACATGGCCGCCAATTTATAATTTGTGAAAATATTTAATTCCCGATTTTTTTGGTAATTTTATTACCAAGACGCTTACCAAATATTAATGTGATTTCTCTATCCGAACTTGAAATATACATTTTTGTATAAAAATAACAAAATGGCGGACAGGAGGAGAACGAAGGAGAAATCATCCTTTTTTCTAAGGATATTTTTTGTTTAATTTTACAAGTAGAATCCGTAAAAGTATAGCCAGCCCACCATTTTAGAATCACTCTGTATATACAAAATATAAAATCATGTAGAAATATGTAGACTGTTATAATTGCTCGGGTCCAGTCAAATCCGCTTGGCGTCGCCATGTTCGTACAGATCAGCTGATTACAACGCATTTTTTTTTATTGAAAATTTCAATATTGGTTGCTTAGCTACGCGGTTGTTTGTCGGATTTTACAATGAGTGTCTTGAACGAGCAAAGAGTTGCTGTGAAATTTTGTGTTAAACTCAGAAAATCTGCGAGTGAAACTTTTGATATGCTCAAGACGGCTGACGGCAACGTTGCTATGAAGCGTGCGACACGTTTTAAATGGTATGTAAAGATAGTAATCAGTCAATTGAAGACGATGAGCGTCCTGGACGTGCTTCTACGTCAACTGACGACTCACACGTAAACAAAATCAACACCTTGGTTCGAGCAAATCGACGTCTGACCACCAGAGAGCTTGCTTAAGAGTGTAGGATAACAGTTTAAACGTGTTACGAGATTTCGAGATCATTTTACGAGAGTGGTGACTGGTTTTTTCATCAAGACAACGCTCTAGCTCTTAGAACGTGAGTTTTTGGCCAAACACCCGATCATTGTTCTTCTCCACCTTCCTCCTTGTGACTTCTTGTTCCCCAAACTCAAAAGATCTTTGAAAAGAAGATTTGAGACGATTCCCGAGATTGAGGCAAATGCGACGAAGGAACTGAAGAACATCACAAAAGAAGCGTTCCTGGACTGTTGTAGACAAAAGTGGAAACACCGTTGGGATAAGTTTGTGCGTCGGGGAGGAGAGTACTTTGAAGGGGACCCAGACAAATAACTTCTAAATAAAGTAAATTTTGTTTTATGACATTAGTCAACACTTTTTTTTTGAACAGACCTCGTACATATATATATATATATATATATCAAAAAATTGAATATTTACATGTTTATATATTTGTTTTACGTGTATAAAAACCAAACAAACTTTTTTTACATTTATATATATAAAATACATAAACACACACACACACACACACACACAGAGAGAGAGAGAGAGACACACACACACGCACGTATTATGAAGTTTATAAAGCACAGCAGTTGTTTTATAAATGAGTTGTCGATGATATAACAGTTTACAAAATAGAAATTTTGCTTTCAAAAAAGTTTACATCTATTATATCTAATCTACTTGAACGATACATACACACGACTATAGTGAACAAACATATTTGTATGTTTAGTATATGACAGAAGTTTACATAATATCATGAAATGACAACATGATAGGATGAGTTTTAAAAGCAAATTGTAGATGTGTGAGTGTGCATGCGCCCGTATATGTATGTGTGAGAGACATTAAGGTTTGAGAGAAAGGGATATTTATAAAATTTAAGAGAGTGGAAATGTTGAATAAAGGTAAATTTCAAAAGTAAAGTTGGGAAAACTGTCGATAGAATTTATCCAAAAACAAGTACGTTATTTTATTTATATATACTTCTCAAGTAAACCTGTTATAAGTTTCTATTCACAATATGATCATAAAATTTGTATAATCGTAAAAGAGGAACACACTTATTTAGAAATGCTTAACAAGAAATATAACAAAAATAAAAGATGTTTTACAAATGTTACAAAAAAAGTAAAAGTAAAAGTCAAGAAAAGATATAAAAGTTGACAGTAAAAGTAGATTTTTGTATAGGCTTATGTATTTTGTTTGCTTGTATGTAAATACGTGTAATAAATATTTATTGGTATCAAAAAATACTTCTGTTAGAAAAAATAGATACCGAATTTTGATAACAATAACGTCAAGTCTCACTTTCTTTTCCTGTTCAGCCTCCGAAACCACCGTAAAGTTTTACTTACGAGGATCAATATCGATGATATGTATGTGGTAGATTTTAAAGCGAGGTTAGACTGTATATTCATAGGTGATGAATGAAGACAACACCTTGTTGCTTGTTGAATAATATGGTTTAATGAATTGACGTCATGACAGTTAACGAAATGAATTGTAACATAACGTATAAATTGACATATAAAAATAAAAAAATATAAAATTAAATAAAACATTAAAGCTAACGTTCATCCGAACAAAAAATGGAGTCAATCCGGACTAAGTGTATGACGTTACCGCCTTGGATCTAATTCGAGCGCCGAATAACTATGAGTAACACTAATTGTTCATCCGGACGAAATGAAAAATGCGACTCCACTGAGCGGGATTCTAATGTAGAATGCTAGGACGGGTTAACTCTCCGGTAAGCGCTAGCACCCATAGATCGCAGCACCGGTCGGCTTGATTTGGAACGGAACAGTATGAATGTAAATGAAGCCTTGTACAGTCTCAGGTTAACAATTATTGAGATATGTGGTTAATTGAAAATCAAACCACCAAAGAACACCGATATCCACGATCTAGTATTAAGTTACACGTTTTTGAAGTTTATATAATATTGCTGGAATATTTATATTCCAGGCCATTTATCTAAAAAATTATGGGAAGGAACATACTAATGACTTAACACTATCTGTGATATTTATCCGTATGACCTTCAAAAAATATCTAATTCATATGTATGACTACATATTCAAACGTAAAATTTTCTTCTATTTTCATTAGTGTAGTTAAAAAATGGTCATTTCCTTTGAAAAAAAAAGGTTAAATCCAAGGTTACTATAAGTTGTTCCCCTCCTATTTGAATGACTTTTAAAGTAATATTTTTGTATTGCTCGTATCTTACAAGAAAATCGCCTGGGGTGGCTAAAATTAAAACCTGTATATACATATTCAAAAACAACTATAAAAACGAAATTCTTACCTTTTTTGTTTTTATAAACACATCCTCTGTTTTTTTTATCCGAAGAAATTTAGAAAAAAATTACCGCCTGGATTTCATCTGTAATAAAAAATAGAAAAAAAAATTAATAAATCAGTAAATAATAAATGAGGCTAAAAGGATCTTTTATACGTTTTCATTTATAAAAATTATATATTTACAGATTTAGAAAACAGGCTATTATACAAATGAGCAATTTAACATCAAAAGATTTTAGATCCAGTGAGTTGCGATGAATGAAATGAAAATATAAATTAAATTCTACGTTTACTTTACTTAAAAATTTATATATTTACCATATTTTGATAAAATATATTTAAATTAAGTTCCCTAGGGCATAGTAATACACTGTTGTCTTCGAGTGATCATACTGGTTCAACTAACGCAAACGTTATTGTCAATTCCGTCGATTTCTTGTTGAATTTTCACCTTCATTTCATTCTAGATTGGTGATTCGAATCAAAAACTCTACCATCAAATTTCCCCGGAGGGAAATTCATAATTAAATAAATCTGAAGATCCCGAAAGTTAATACACTTTGGTGATAGTTTATTTTTCTATAAAAATCGCTTGAATCCCATCTAATGATTCGTTTGGTGTGTGATACTTTACTTTCTTGTTGAAAGAAGCCAGATTATTTATCAAAATTTGTTATTTAAGTGGTAAAATTTGTCGAAAACTGTACAGCAACCTTCTCTATTGAGAGTCTGATCAAAATATATTAACTGTATTATAAGATTACCATATAAATATTATCTATCATGAAATATTCCCTCAAACATTAGCTGAGACTTTTTAATCATCCAGTAACTAATGTTGTACAATTTATCATTCCTATACGAGGTGTGTGAGAAAGTAATAAGACTGGACTTTTTACTTACCAAAGTTTTTATTTTTTTCAAACAACAATATTGTCCCCTTCAAAGTATTTCCCTTGGACAGCTATACATCGGTGGAGTCGTGTTCCCACTCCTGATAGCAGCGCTGGAAGGCTTCAACCGGTATAGCATTTAACTGGTCGGTCACAGTCTTTTGAATGTTCTCCAGAGTTCCAAAAATGACGTCCTTTTAAGACACGTTTCAATTTCGGGAAAAGGAAAAAATCACAAGGACTCAAATCAGGTGAATAGAGGGGGGGGGGGTTAAGGAACCGTAGGAATGCGTTTTAAGGTCAAAAATTCCCTGAGATGGAAACGGCCGTGTGACACGGGGAATTGTCATGATGAAGCATCCACTTGCCTGTAATGTCTGGTCTCACGCGAATCACTCTTTTCCTGAGCATTTCAAGGACAGCTTTGTAAAACACTTGGTTGACAGTTTGTCCTGGAGGAACAAATTCTTTTTGCACTGTCAAAAAAGCAAATCGGCATGGTTTTGATCTTTGATTTGTTCATTCGACATTTTTTCGGTCGAGGAGATGATGGAGTGTGCCTCCATGATTGGATGCGGCCAAAGTCGCCGCGTTTTTATCCCTAAACAAGAACCGTAGGGAGAGGACATCAATCGTGACTGATTCTCCCACCGTCTTCTGTACATCACGCACAAGTTCCTCCTAGGATCCTAGGAGGTAACGGCGACGACATCCTTAACCAATAGATGGACTTGCCGAACGACCCTACCGGCCGTAACTGTAGTTCCTTCCAGTTTATCGGCATACGATGTTCGAATGCCGAAGATGGGCACAATGCAGACAATTAATAGCAGTCAATAACCTGAACGCGAATAACATAGTAGAGTGGTCGCTAAGGAGGGAGCAGAACTGGAAAGTTTTTAACAATTTCGCCGGTACGGTTCTACGCACTAAGGAAGAGGAGGCGCGACGAAGGAATAGTTAGGTTCAAACGTAAATAGGGATAGGTAGACAGCCCCGTCTCTGAGAGCCTGTATGCCCTGGCGTGCAGGCTTCGGTGAGGGGACGGGGACTCCGGGGAGATTTCGCGGGGATAAAATTAAAAGACCTAGACCCGGTCGGCGTGACTGGTTTTGGGGGTGCGCGCGCTCCTTGTGCTGGTTGCGCCGGTTTGAGGCAAATGGCATAAAGACCGAGACCCGGTTTCTGTCGGCGGGGGTGGGGAACGGCATAGCCGGGCTTTGCCCTCGTCGGCAGGAATTAGAGGCAGGCAAGAAAAGATCTAGTACCGGGGCGGTTGACCTGCCGTGCCGGGTGTAAAACCGGTGGGCGGGAAGACCGCCTTAGAATCAAAAGACACGTCTCTGGGCCGAGTATACTTAATTGGATGTCCGGTCCAGGGATGTAGGGAAAAAAAATAAAAAGTTTGTCGGCGTAACTGCTCAGCTGTGTATCTATTATCCTGGATCCTGATATGAAGGTCCTCGCTCTGACATCTTCTTGCCTAGAGAATGCTCCGCTCGCATGGCCCGGCGACACGGTGTCCTTGACTGAACGAAGGACATCTGCATATGTGCCTTTATCACCACTGTCACAGTAGGGGGATCTGCCGGCTTCCTCACCTGGACACGTCCCGGTGAGGAATTATTTCTTGAATCATAAGAAAAAATTTTATGATTTTTTGACGGTCAGTATGTTTGATGATGTAAACATGTTCTCAACTAAGAGGAACGGATACACAGTCAGACACACATACAAATGCCCTTTAGTAGGCTAGGATATATCTTTCTTGAGTATAAAAAATAGGTTTTTTTTTTTATTGTCGTTTAAGAATTAATCTTTATTTCCTTTCATTTTAGAAGATAAAACGTATTTGATGTATTTCGGTGAAAAGAACTAAAAAAAAAAAAAAAACAACATAAATTTCGTTTTACCTTTTTTCTTTTCCTAGAATAAATAACAACACAAGTTAATACACTTTTGAAGCTTCTTTTCAATGTGACATTCTTTAGTGTTCAAATATCTTATGTATATTTCAAGGAAACCAAGAATTCTCAAACATAATAATCCTTTATCCTTTGCTTTTATTTCTTATTTACAAACTTAAGTTATTTTATTTTCATTCATAAACCCTTTGTTATTATTTAAAAAGAAATTTTATTTAATTAATTTTATGACGTTTTCTTTAAATTTAATTCATGAACTTCTAATAATGCATTCAAGATTTATAGGTAATTGAATTTGTTATTCATTAAAAAATCTATAAAGCATTTTTAATTAGAAGCGAACAAAATATATAAAAATCTAGACGCTCTATGAAATCTTAATTTATAGATCCTCTTCTTAAAAATAAATAAACTCTTAATTATTACGTTACCCGAAAAGGATAAACTATATTTTTTCATAAAAAACATATTACTACTATTTACTTTTTAAATAAATTCCAACTAACGATGATTATGTAGACATATATATATATATATATACATATATATGCACACCCACACATACAAACACAAACACACACACATACGAGAGAGAGAAAGAGAGTGAAAGAGTTGGGATGTATTACGAAGTTCTTCCAGAACTTTCATAACCTTGCCTGCCCCCGTGGCGCAATTGGTAACGTCTCGGCCTTTCACCCGGTGGTTCCGGGTTCGAATTCCGGTCAGGTATGGCATTTTTCACACACTCTACAAAACATCCATCTCATTCTCTGCGGAATGAATTGCTTGACTGCGGACCCGGAAGTAGAACAAAAAAAAAAAAACTTTCATAACCTATTCTACTCCTCGTGAAAATAATGAAAAACGTTCATATAAAAATGTATACTAAAATGCTTCTTTTGCGAGTTACGGGTAGTGAAAGATTTCGCTCTGATTTCAGCTACCCCGGTGAAACGAAATGGTATTGAAATTTTTAGGATCTTAATTAAGGGTCTGTTTATTTCTTATGTTTTTTGACCTGAAAAATTGAATAAAATAAATCCCACTACCGTATCTGCAGTAGTTTATGAGAAATTTGGGGTGAAAAACCAATAAATTGGGGTAAAAACCATATTTTTTATGTTTGACGTAATAATTTTAATAATGAATGAACGTACTTTTCAAGTACGTGTAAACACTGAATATTCAACAGAAAAAAGATTGGAAAATGGCATACCACAAGGTTCTCCATTGAACGGTACCTTGTTCATGATCTAGGTTAATTAATTGATATTAATTATTCCAGCAGAAATCACTAAAAGTGTCTATGTCGAAGATCTGGCAATTGTATATACCAGCAACACGAAAGCTATAGTGAAGTACAAATTTCGACGTGCGATAAACTATCTCAACGAAGTTGCAAAAAATAATGTTTTCAAATTTCCACCAGAAAATATGTGTTGTGTACACTTCTGTAGGAAGAGAATTCCTCACCGAAGTCCTGTTTTGATCATCGACGTAATAGAATACAAGATAATGTGAGATTTTTAGGTTTATTACTAGATAAATCCCTTACACGGGAATAACATATACACTTAACATATACACATAACAAGTCACATTTCATATAAAACCCTAAATTTACGTCGCATGTAATTTTGGTTCTAAGAATTACATTCTGACTTCTGTTAACCGAAGGCGCAGAATCAAGGAAAAATCTTTCGCCAACCGACATTTCCTAACGAAGCGACTTCGAACCTATGATTATATGAACTTTCTTTTTTATTTTTCGCAATAGAATATGAGATCTGTTCAAAATATACGTAGACTAACGTCATAAAACAAAATTTACTTTATTTAGAAGTTACTTGTCTGGGTCCCCTTCAAAGTACTCTCCTCCCCGACGCGAATACTTATTCTAACGATGTTTCCACTTTTGTAAACACTTCTTGAACGCTTCTTTTGTGATGTTCTTCAGTTCCTTCTACGCATTTGCCTCAATCTCGGGAATCATCTCAAATCTTCTTCCTTTCAAAGGTCTTTTGAGTTTGGGGAACAAGAAAAAGTCACCCAGAGCGAAGTCAGATGAGTAGGGTGGGTGGGGAACAACAGTGATCGAGTGTTTGGCCAAAAACTCACGAGTTCTGAGGGCTGGAGCGTTGTCGTGATGTAAAAACCAGTCACCAATCTTCCATATTTCTGATCTTTCCCGCAGGATAGCGTCCCGCAGACGTTTGAGAACTTCAATTGGCAGACGTAGATTTGTCCGAACCAGGGTGCTGATTTTATCTACGTATGAGTCGTCAATTGACGTGGAAAGACGTCCAGGACGCTCATCGTTTTCAATCGACTGACAACCATCTTTAAAACGTCCTCGCCACTTAAAACATATCACATACTTCATAGCAACGTTGCCGTAAGCCGTCTTGAGCATATAAAAAGTTCATTCGAAGATTTTCCTAGTTTAACACAAAACTCTTTGCTCGTTCAAGTTACTCAGTCTAAAATCCGCTAAACGAAAAAAACACACTTCACAAACAACCGCGTAGCTAAGCAAACAATAATAATATTTGCAATAAAAAAACCGCGTTGGAATCAGCTGATCTGTACGAACATAGCGACACCAAGCGGATTTGACTGGAACCAACTGGACCAGCGTAATTTAAACAGTTTACATATTTTTTCAACAGACCTCGTAAGTATTACATTACTCACGAATCACTCTGTATAATGAAGAAAATATATGAATGGTAATTTATAGATTAAATCGGTTGCAAACCTTTATCTTAAGTAATAGTCTTATATTCGTTTTTTTTCTATATTAACTTATAGATTATATTACGAAAGAAAATAATATAGAAAACAGATGTAATTTTTTATGTATGGGAGAATTTTCTAAATCACATGAAATTGTAGGGAATTAAAGAAGAAGAAAAAAAGCCAAATGTTATTTTAAAGGGATTAAGTCCAACATTTTTCCCACGTATTCTTTAAATTTATTATTATAACTATTAGTTTTTATTACGTAAAATCAATATTATTCCATTTCATTGTTTATTTTTTCAACTGGAATAAAATCTTTAGAATGTAATGTTGTTTCATCTTAGTAAAAATATCGAAACATTCCTTTTAACTAATTTTTAATGATTTTATAAATATTTTTTTAATTTAATTATTTCTTTAAGTCCATTATTAAAAAGATCTTAAAACATAGAAAGATTAAAATCTCGTTTTATTAAAACTCATTTTTATTTTATAATAAATTTCGTTTTGGATAATAAAATCTAATATTGATTTTTACACGGCTGGCCATAAAAGATTTTAATGTATTTAGGGTGTATGAAAGTATGTTTGTTTCACAATAGCAGCTCAACGGCCGAATTAGTTTAGATTTATCACTCGGCATTGGATTCTTTACGTTAACATGAGTGTCATAGGCTATATAAATATGAATATATATGTAGTAGTGAAGATTTGCCGGTTGAAGTACAAACTTTAATGAATTGATTTAATGAACTGTGAACTGTGAGCCTCTATCACTGTGTTAGCTGGGTTTAAACTGAATGATTCCAACCAATCGAATGAATAATATTAAAGAATTAATTTTACGTTAAATAAATAATGTTAAATTTAAAATGATTCTTTTTTTATATTAATGGGCTTCCCGTGGGGCTACGCCTTTGAGTGATGCGAGCACCTTGTACGAGGCTAGAGTAATCATAACCATCAATTGTTAACCAACGGAATGCCTCTGGGGCGCTGTTTTGGTAGTGCTCTGCAAACAATCATCAGATTATAAAATTTTAACGAGGTATTTGTTAGTAGATTGAAGGCTAATTTGTGCATGCATCAGGTACATTTTCTGTCTAACATGTACCGATTATACGGAAATGTTGTTGTAATCTTCACCACCAATCTTTAGATTTTCAAAATTCAAACGGGGTATTTCCTTGTATAATACAAAATCATGATTGAACAAATGCAGAACAAAATTTAACTGACATATTCAGAAAAATCAAGTGGCTTAAACTACGTCGAAACCAGCATGAGCCTGGCGAGGTTGCACAAACGGTCTTTGACGACAGTACGATAAGATGTAATGCTACCAGTCTCACCCACCGGGTTGGTCTAGTGGTGAACTCCTCGTCACAAATCAGCTGATTTCGAAGTCTTGAGTTCTAAGGTTCAAATCCTAGTAAAGGCATTTACTTTTATACGGATTTGAATACTAGATTATGGATACCGGTCTTCTTTGGTGGTTCTTCTTTCTTTTCCTGTTTAGCCTCCGGTAACTACCATTTAGATAATTCTTCAGAGGATGATATGTATGAGTGTGAATGAAATGTACTCTTGTAAATTCTCAGTTCGACCATACCTGAGATGTGTGGTTAATTGAAACCCAACCCACCAAAGAACACCGGTATCCACGATCTAGTATTCAAGTCCGTGTAAAAATAGCTGGCTTTACTAGGACTTGAACGCTGGGACTCTCGACTTCCAAATCAGCTGATCTCGGAAGACGCGTTCACCCTAGACCAACCCAGTGGGTTTCTTCTTTGGTGGTTGGGTTTCAATTAACCACACATCTCAGGATTGGTCGACCTAAGACCGTACAAAACTACACTTCATTTACTTTCATACACATCATTCTCCTCCATCCACTGAAGTAATATTTACGGTGGTTCTGGAAGCTAAACAGAAAGAAAGAGAGTATGTAGGTATGCTTTAGGATTATGTGGCGCATTCTGTTCTTTTGAGGTTAGTTTGGTTGCCCTATGGATTCGTTCGTTGAGCGTTGCACAGTAATAAACCAAGAAGACATCAGTTGTAATCCAGGATTGGTCTAGTGGTGAACGCGTCTTCCCAAATCAGCTGATTTGGAAGTCGAGAGTTCCAGCGTTCAAGTCCTAGTAAAGCCAGTTATTTTTACACAGACTTGAATACTAGATCGTAGATACCGGTGTTCTTTGGTGTTTGGGTGTCAATTAAACACAAATCTCAGGAATGGTCGACCTGATTCTGTACAAGACTACACTTCATTTACACTCATACATATCATCCTCTGAAGTATTATCTGAACGGTAATTACCGGAGGCTAAACAGGAAAAAAAAGTTGAAAATACAACAGCTGATTAAATGTTTGAAAACAAATTAAAACGTGTGCATTGTTGTTGGAGACGGTCATTTTCAACATATATTATAAATTATTCTTGTTATTATAATATCAGTTTCTATAAAATAATAAAATAAAATACAAATTGATAATTAAGAAGTTTTATACACTTTCGTAATATCATTGCACGCAATTTTTCGAACGCACGTATATACAGATCAGATTCTCTTCGTGAGTTTTTCCTAATTTTGATATATATTTTATATCTTTCTCATGCTTTGTTTTAAAAGTAAGACTGTTTCAAATGATATTATTATTTTACTGACAAAACGTACATGAAATAGTTCTTATCTTTTATGGTCTATGTTTTTTTTGGATTCCCTAAATCATGTTTTTTTTCTTTCAAAATATTCGATTACATACAAATTATAAGAAATTTTCTATACCAGTGACTTGTAGATATGTATTGGAGTTATGTATTATATTTTAATTTAAATAAAAATATAAATCTTAAAAAGATTTAAGTGTAGGGTTAAGGGAAGCAATTTTAGGCCTCAGATTAATAGTAGAAGGAAGATTAAAGAAAAACAAACCAACAAACTTGGCATTTATAGACCTAAAAAAGGCGTTCGATAACGTAGACTGAAATAAAATGTTCAGCATTTTAAAAAAATTACGGTTCAAATACAGAGATAAAAGCACAATTCCTAACATTTACAGGAACCAAAGAGCAACAGTAATAATGGAAGAACATAAGAAAGAAGCCGTAATAAAAAAGGAAGTCCGACAAGGATGTTCCCTATCACCATTACGTTTTAATCTATACATACAACTAGTAGTTAATGATATTAAAAAACAATTTAGATCCCGAAGTAACTGTACAAGGTGAAAAGATAAAGTTGCTGCCATTTGCTGATGATATAGTAATTCTAGCCGAGAGTAAAAACGATTTAGAAGAAACAATGAACGGCATGGATTAAGTCCTACGCAAGAACTACCGCATGAAAATAAACAAGAACAAAACGAAAGTAATGAAATGTAGTAGAAATGACAAAGATGGACCACTGAATGTGAAAATAGGAGGAGAAAAGATTATGGAAGTAGAAGAATTTTGTTATTTGGGAAGTAAAATTCCTAAAGATGGACGAAGCAGGAGCGATATAAAATGCCGAACAGCACAGGTGAAACGAGCCTTCAATCAGAAATATAATTTGCTTAGATCAAACATTAATTTAAATGTCAGGAAAAGATTTTTGAAAGTATATGTTTGGAGTGTCGCTTTATATGAAAGTGAAACTTGGACGATCGGAGTATCTGAGAAGAAAAGATTAGAAGCTTTTGAAATGTGGTGCTATAGGAGAATATTAAAAATCAAATGGGTGGATAAAGTGACAAATGAAGACGTGTTGCGGGAAATAGATGAAGAAGGAAGCATTTGGAAAAATATAGTTAAAAGAAGAGACAGACTTATAGGCTACATACAAGGCATCCTAAAATAGTCGCTTTAATATTAGAGGGACAGGTAGAAGGGAAAAATTGTATAGGCAGGCCACGTTTGGAATATGTAAAACAAATTGTTAGGGATGTAGGATGTAGGGGGTATCCCGAAATGAAACGACTAGCACTATATAGGGAATCTTGGATTGCTGCATCAAACCAGTCAAATGACTGAAGACAAAAAAAAAAAAATAAGAATTAAAAATATGAATAAAAATTTTTCTTTAAGAAATCAAGATATACCAAAGTAAGTTATGTTAAAACATTTTATTCATACTTCAAAAAAAGCTAAGTAAAAAAATATTCATAATTTAAAAAACTAAGTTTGTTTTCTTAGGATCTTAATGTATTTTACCCAACCCATCTTTTTATTCTACGCTAAATCAAACGTCTCTCGTTTCTAAACAAAGTTTTATTTTACTTCTTGCTTGTTCTTTTTTTCTTTACCTTAATTTTTGAACTTTCGTACCTTTTATCAAAAGTTAGTTGATAAAGTAAAAACTAAACTTCACCTACATTTTTAACAAATTTATAATTTTCTTTTTTTTTCGTTATTACTACTTGCCTTCTGAATAATATGAATTTATTATTATATATTAATATTAATTCTTTTTTTTTTATATTTTACTGATTTTACTTATTAAAATAAAAGTAGTTTTGATTCCTAGGAAAAACGTGTTAAACAAGATTGTTTTTTTGGGATAACTGATATCGACTGTCATTTATGAGAATAAAAATTTATAGCTGATAAAAAATAACATGGGATTCGAACCCAGGCGGAAAAAAGACAGACACTACCACTCCGCCACGGAAATCGGCAGATTATTTAATAAGTAAAGCCTGTTATTGTTAGTGTTTGTGCCGTTAATTCTAACATTATCTGTTACAAGAATATTTCCTTATACGAAATAAAGGAAGTATTACGATTACGAAAATCACGGTTTCCAGATTTCAATGAAAATATCCATTTTTAACCATCCCTGAATCCATTTTGACTAGTTTTGGCGTAACATCTGTACTTTTGTACGTATGTATCTCGAATAACTCAAAAACGATTAGCCGCAGGATGTTGAAATTTTGTATTTAAGATTGTTGCATAACATCTGCTTGTGTAGCTCCGCTATTGATTGAAATCAACTGAATCAAAGTGTCCAAAAAAAACCCAAAATCCAAAAACATTTGGATGTTGGACTTTTTCTTAAATGCAGTAATAAGCCCTCATCGAGAGCTTTTCAACGATAAGTATAGCACTTATTTTTTCCAAGTTATACCTAAATGAAATTTTAATTAATGAAATATTTGTATTTTATAAGAGAGCACATTGGTTCGAATCAGTTTTCATCTCCTTTTTTAAGTCTTTTTTAATAAATATATTGATTTATTAATAATTATTGACATTCGATTGTAAAAAAAAAAATTACGATAAATAATAATTCAATAACAATATTAAACAAAATGAAAAAATATCAGAAATTTTATGTATTTTTCATGTGAAAAAAATGTGTATAAGTAATTTATTAAGCGTACAAGGAAGTTCTGTGGTGTCCACATCATAGTTTTCTATGAAATGAGACCTCAGCTGAATCTCTAAGTTATCTAATTAAATTTTTATGTGCTTTTAAAAAAATTATGTCCTTTTTGAATTACCCGGTATATTATTGTTCTATACAGAGTTATCATAAAAGAATGGTGCGGTTTCAGTAATTCATAGGAAGAATGTAGGGAAATTTCTAGAAGTTATATTGGTATCGCTGAAAGCCTCCAACCCAAAAGTTTGTTTTATCAGCAGTTGTAACCCCAACGTCAGTTCTTGTATTGTTGTTGCGGTGAGTTTAGTGAATTACTATGTTCTCAGATAAAGGCAAAGCAAAGTGTGTTTAATTGATGGCTGAATTAAAATCCGTAATTTTAGTTCAACGTGCGTTTCGACGTTAATTCGGAAGAGATCCGCCACACAAAAATAACATAACACGTTGGTTCAAACGATTCGAAAAAGCTGGATCGGTTAAGAAACAGAAATCAACCGACAGACCAAGTGTACCGGGCGAAACGGTTGAACTAATTAGACAATCGGCAATTACAAGTCCTGGGAAGTCCATCCCCCGTCCAAGCATCGAATTAGGTATTCCAAAATCAACAGTTCACAAAGTTTTACATAAAAAACTGAAATTACCCGCTTATAAAATCCAGATACGGCAGGAATTGAAATCCGATGATGGTGTAAAACGTTACGATTTCGCTGTTGAAATGTCGGACAGAATAAGTGAAAACGAATCATTTTTAGACGATATAATTTTTACTGCCGAAGCTACATTCCATGTGAATGGATGCGTTAACAGACACAATTCACAAATATGGGGCTCTGAAAACCCACACGCAATTATTGAGAAACTAGCGATTCGCCTAAAGTTTGGTGCGGTGTGATGAAAAATCGTGTAATAGGGCCTTTCTTCTTTGCTGAAAAAACAATTAATGGAGTTGTGTTAACCGATTATTGCTTTCCTCAGCCGGATGAACTCGAAAACATTCATCGACTTCATTTCCAACAAGATGGTGCTCCCCCGCACTTTAATGCATTTGTCACGGACGCTTTGAACGAAAAATTTGGCGATCGATGGATAGGCCGGCAAGGACCCGTACTTTGGGCCTCCAAGGAGTTCAGACCTGACACCTTGCGATTTTTTCTTGTGGGGGTACATCAAAAGCGTTGTTTATACACAAAAATTTTGCGACCTAAACCGCTTAAAAAACAGGATTAATGAAGCGATGACAACCATTAACGAAGAAATGTTAACTAATGTTTGGAGAGAAGTTGAGAGTATCGTTTGGACATTTGTCGCACGCATATTGAAGTTTATTAATTATGTAAAAAAATGTTTGAGACGACAAATTTGAAAAATAAAAAACATAAACTGTAAGTAATTCTGTTTTAATTTAAACCATGTTCAAAACCGCACCATTCTTTTATGATAAACCTGTATATTAATATGAATTATACAAGTAATAATTTGTCATTTTTATCCATACATTTTGTATATCTGTTCTAAAATTTTTAATTTTCTTTTTTTGACTTGATAATTTTGTCATATAAGCTTGAAGCGTGTGCATGAGAAATGGAAATGTAATTTAATAGTGAAAAATACCAAGTCTGAACGGGATTTAAACCTCGAAATTCCAGATGAAAATCCGAGACCACTCCACCACGGATATCGACGACTATGTTATAGTTTCTCTTAATCTTTCCAGGTTAATAATACAATAATCTTTTACTTATCCATTAAACAATTCATTAGACGAATAATTATTCTAAAAATAAAATAAACTGTTTATTTATTCCTTTCAATTTAAAAGATTAATTTCGAGTTAATGTAATTAAATAGATTCGAATTAAAGAAGTTATATTACACTTATAATTATTTTATTATAGCTATGTAATAGATATAGTATTAAAAGTAAAAAAAAAATAATAAACTGGGACAAGATACATTAAGCTCTTTTACTGGAGGTATATAAGCGTTTTATGATGAAATAAAAGCATTCGGTATTTTGTAGTTTTAAAAAGGGAAAAACTTAATGAGTTGCTAGGAAAAAAACGAAGGAAGCTTTTGACTTGAAACATAAAAGAAAAAGGATTAATACGAAACGGGAAATAAGAAAATAAAGTTAGTATTGAATTAAAATGAAGAAAGGAAAAAATATGGAATAATAAAATATAAATTAAAAAAGAATAAAAAATACATTATATTTTATTAAATTCTTCTTTCTGTAGATATCATTATTTATTTCATGTTTTGTTAATTAAATCTAAATCGATTTAAAAAACACAAAAAGGTTATCAGTTCAGTCTATATCTATTATTTTTAAACGTATTTTAAAAGCAATGTATCTTCTAATTAATTATTTTATTTTGTAGAGGTTTTTCAAACGGTTACGTTGTAAGTAATTTCCAAAAGATTTTTTTTCAACCAAAAACTACATTTCTTAATCAGAAGATTTAAAAAAAAAATTACATCCTACAAAGTAATGCGATCGCGAAAATTTTGGGTTTTCAAATTTCAACGAAAATATCCACTTTGACCATCCCTGAATCCATTTTGTCTGTACGTACGTATGTATATACGAGATGTGTGAGAAAAGTAATGAGACTGTATTTTTACTTACCAAAGTTTTTATTTTTTTCAAACAACAATATTATCCCCTTCAAAGTAGTTCCCTTGGGCAGCTATACACCGGCGGATTCGTTGTTCCCATTCCTGGTAACAGTGCTGGAAGGCTTCAACTGGTAGTGCTTTTAACTGGTCGGTCACAGTCTTTTGAATGTTGTCCAGAGTTCCAAAATTACGTCCTTTTAAGACATGTTTCAATTTCGGGAAAAGGAAAAAGTCACAAGGACTCAAATCAGGTTAGTTGGGGGGTTGAGGAACCGTAGGAATGCGTTTTGAGGTAAAACATTCCCTGATGGAAATGGCCGTCTGTCACGGGGCATTGTCATTATGAAGCATCCACTTGTCTTCAATGTCTAGTCTCAAGCGAATCACTATTTTCCTGAGCCTTTCAAGGATACCTTTGTAAAACACTTGGTTGACAGTTTGTCCTGGAGGAACAAATTTTTTATGCACGATACCCCTACTCTCAAAAAAGCAAATCGGCGTAATCTTGATCTTTGATTTACTCATTCGACATATTTTCGGTCGAGGAGATGACGGAGTGTGCCACTCTTCGCTTCGTTTCAGGATCGTATTCAAATATCCAGGATTCATCACCTGTGATCACACGATTGAAGAATTCTTTGTCATTGTTAATCCTCTCAAGAAGATCAACGCACACGTTTCTTCGATTGTCCTTCTGTTCTGTTGTGAGATTTTTCGGCACCGATTTCACACAAATCTTTCGCATGTCCAAATCGTTTGTTAAAATTTGATGTACGGTAAAAGTGTTCAAATTTAACTGTTCACTCATCATTCTTATTCTTAAACGACCGTCTGATCTCACAAGAACCCTCACACGTTCAACGTTTTCGTCAGATTTTGAAATTGAAGGTCTCCCTGAGCGAGGTTGATCTTCAACGTGTTCTCGGCCTTCCAAAAATGATTTTTGCCAGCGGAAAACTTGTATTCTTGATAAGCAATATTCCCCATAGTCATATTTCACCTTTTCAAATGTCACACTCGCGGATTCCCCGAATTTAACAGAAAACTTGATTGCACAACTTCGCTCTAAATTTCGATGCTCCATTTTCGTAACATACAACATCACTGATGGCGCTGTCAAAAATAATGTGTTTGCTGAACGGAGTTGAAACTGATACTGAGTATGTGGAAGGGATGAACAAACCGGTCTAGCACAGATCGGTAGACATAGCAATGGCAGATCACTCGCAGTGTTACAAATCACATTACTTTTCTTACACACCTCGTAGGTATCCCGCATAAGTCAAAAATGATTAGCCGTTAAATTTTTTAATTTTGGTAACATCTAATTGTGAACCTCCCATTCTTATTGCAATCAATCGGACCAAAAGTGTTGAAAACGCCCAAAATCCAAAAAATTGTGTTTTAAAATAAAAATACTATTTAATCAAATTGAACGTAAATTGGAGGACATGAAAACAGACACAAAATTACATTATCTTTGTGCCATAACTCGGCTATTTGTTAACAGATTTAAAAAAAAAATTAAATGTCATTTTGTACAAAATAAAAAAAGGCTTAATATTTTAGAAAATAACGTAATTTTGATAAACTAATATTTACGTAGATATTTTACGTAATAAAAGATATTTTACTTTTCTCCTCCTTTTTTCACATTCAGTGGTCCATCTTTGTTATTTCTACTACATTTCATTACTTTTGTTATGTTCTTGTTTATGTTCATGCGATAGTTCTTGCGTAGGACCATCTATGCCGTTCATTGTTTCTTCTAAATCCTTTTTACTCTCGGCTAAAATTACTATATCATAAGCAAATCGTAACATCTTTATCTTTTCACCTTGTACTGTTACTCCGAATCTAAATTGTTCTTTCCCATCATTAACTGCTAGTTCCATGTAAAGATTAAAAAGTAACGGAGATAGGGGACATCCTTGTCGGACTCTTTATTACGGCTTCTTTCTTATGTTCTTCAATTATTACTGTTGCTGTTTAGTTCCTGTACATGTTAGCAATTGTTCTTCTATCTCTGTATTTGAACCCTAATTTTTTTTAAATGCTGAACAGTTTATTCCAGTCTACGTTATCGGATGCCTTTTCTAGGTCTATAAACGCCAAGTATGTCGGTTTGTTTTTCTTTAATCTTCCTTCTACTATTAATCTGAGGCCTAAAATTGCTTCCCTTGTCCCTATACTTTTCCTGAAACCAAATTGGTCTTCTCCTAACACTTCTTCCACTCTCCTCTCAATTCTTCTGTATAGAATTCTAGTGAGATTTTTGATGCATGACTAGTTAAACTAATTGTTCTGTATTCTTCATATTTATCTGCTCCTGTTTTCTTTGGTATCATGACTATAACACTTTTTTTGAAGTCTGACGGAAATTCCCCTTTTTCATAAATATTACACACCAGTTTGTATAATCTATCAATCGATTCCTCACCTGCACTGCGCAGTAACTTTACAGGTATTCCGTCTATTCCAGAAGCCTTTCTGCCATTTAAATCTTTTAATGCTCTCTTAAATTCAGATCTCAGCATTGTTTCTCCCATTTCATCCTCCTCAACTTCCTCTTCTTCCTCTATAATACCATTTTCTAATTCATTTCCTCCGTATAACTCTTCAATATATTCCACCCATCTATCGACTTTACCTTTCGTATTATATATTGGTGCACCATCTTTGTTTAATACATTATTAGATTTTAATTTATGTACCCCAAAATTTTCCTTAACTTTCCTGTATGCTCCGTCTATTTTACCAATGTTCATTACGTAGATATAACGGATTGAAAAATAAACATGGCCGCCATTTTGTATTTTGTGTAGGAATTTAAGTCCTGATTTTTTGCTATTACAAAGACGCTTACCAAATATTAATGCGATTCGTCTATCCGAACTTGAGATATAAATTTTTATATAAAAATGACAAAATGGCGGACAGTGGGAGAACGAAGGAGAACTTGCTATTTTTCCTAAGGATATTTTTTGTTTAGTTTTACACGTAGAATTGGAAAAAGTATAGCCAGCTCAACATTTTAAAAACACTCTGTATATATATAATAGTAAATTTTGATTATTAGAAAATAAAATTTTGTTATGTGATATAAAAATCATAAACTACTTTCTATAGTAAGTATATATTAATGCAATAAAAATCTGGAACAAATTTATTGTTTGATTTATAGTCTGCAACACTTTTTATCAGATTTATTTTCTTTTATATTTTATGATAAAAAATTTTAAAATGAAACGTGCTTTTATCAACAAATAATGGTGCTTAAATTTCTATCTTCGACCTTATAGTTTTACAGTTTATCTATCAAAATTATGGGATCTTTTATTCTTTGTTTTTATATATTTTAATTTTATTTTTAGAAAAAAAAAACCTTATTAAAGTCATTTCTTTGCGTCAAGTAAAGTCTGTAGTATTTTATGTATATATATATATATATATATATATATATATATATATATATAATACTTGATTTTCAATAAAAAAAACAATAACTATTACATTTTCATTTTTTACGACTTGATATTTCATGAGTGTTTATACTGTAATATATTTTCTAAAATTGCACTGCAAGAAATATTATTTTATATTAACTTCAAATAGAAATATATATAAAATGATTCACGAACAATGTAACAGACTTTCAGGGTATATTCTACTGATAAACATAAAGAGAAATATGCATATAAATAACAGGTTCGGAAACCTATATAGGCTGGCGAAAGATTTCGCCCCGAATTATGAGCCTCGTAAAATTAAATCAAATGGTAATTCTTGTTTACCCAAAATAAAGCGTAAATTTAATTGTTATATGTAATATCTGACCATAAAAACTAAAAAAAACGTCTTAAATTTTAGTAGTTTTCAAAACATTTAGGTTAAAAATTATAGATTTGATCCGAAAAACAAACTATTTTTGAATGTTTGTCGTAAAATAACTTTGTTATATGGTTAATAAATAGATAAAAAGTTTAAATAAACTAGTAGAAAAATTGATTCTTAGAAAATTTGATGTATAAAATTTATAAAAGCTAAATACAACCGTTTATTACAACGAAACGAAACAAAACGAAAGTAATGAAATGTAGTAGAAATAACAAAGATGGACCGCTGAATGTGAAAATAGGAGGAGTAAAGATTACGGAGGTAGAAGAATTTTGTTATTTACGAAGTAGAATTAATAAAGATGGATGAAGCAGGAGAGATATAAAATGCCGAATAGTACAGGCCTTCAAACAGAAATTTGTTCAAACATCAAAAATTAATTTAAATGTCAGAAAATATTTTTGAAAGTATATGTTTGGAGTGTCGCTTTATATGAAGGTGAAACTTGGACGATCAGAGTACCTGAGAAGAAAAGATTAGAAGCTTTTGAAATGCGGTGCTATAAGAGAACGTTAAAAATCAAATGGGTGGATAAAGTGACAAATGAAAAGGTGTTGCAGCAAATAGATGAAGAAAGAAGCATTTGGAAAAATATAGCTAAAAGAGACTTATAGGGCACATATTAAGGCATCCTGGAATAGTTGCTTTAATATTGGAGGGACAGGTAGAAGGAAAAATTGTGTAGGCAGGCCACGTTTGGAATATGTAAAACAAATTGTTAGGGTTGTAGGATGTAGGGAGTATACTGAAATGAAACGACTAGCACTAGATAGGGAATCTTGGAGAGCTGCATCAAACCAGTCAAATGACTGAAGACAAAAAAAAATACAAACGTAAGAATTTTTAAGTATATTAAAAACAAAATTAGGAAAAATCAGTTGATTTTTGAAAACGAGATTTCTAAAGTTCGGGTCCTTGTAAAGACAGTTGTTTTTATATGAATTTGAATGCCAAGCTGTGGATTCTTTGGTGGTTGGGTTTCAATTATACATCTCAGGAGTGGTCGGCCTGAGTCTGTTCAATACTTTACCTCATTTAACCGTTCATTTACACTTACACGCCAAACTTTTCATATATGTCTTTGCATCTCTACAGAGTACTGTTCACATAATGTCAATATGCTGTTACTCAGTACATTTTTACCGGTACATTTATACTTACATTGAATTATATCTGCAGTTACGTCAGGCATTTATATATACATCCAGACCTGGCAGTAACTGGAAAACTAATGGGAGAAATATATACATATATATATTAAATGAAACCATTATTGAAAGAAATGAGTAAATATTTTAGGAAAATGAATAATCAAGTTTAAAAAAAGCTAACAACTATAGGTTGTTTCTGACCCACATGCGCGCGCATACATACAAACATAACTTAATTAAGAATATTTATTCGTTAAATATTTTTTTCGTTTATATAATTCAACAATTCTAACTAAAGCACGCGCGCATACCGTATTTAATTCGCTCGATTGTGGCGGTACTACCGGTGATGGTTGGCACTAACAAATTATTGTAATTTCACAGCTTACATAGAAAAAAATTCACTTATATGGTCGTCAAACCAGGCTTAGCGCACCAGGTACCGAGTCAACTGGGCGATCGTTTTTACGAGCCAACAAGACCGTCCTTCTTTTTTATACTTTAAATATTATTAATTTATTTAATTCTACTGCTCACATGTCACGTCGCATCATAGTAGACAAATACAACAGCATTGTGGTGGGGATGCGATATTGAAAAAATTTATTTTTTTTTTAATCATTAATAATTGTGTCCAAGAAAAATATGACCTTAAATAGGCAAAATCTCGACCTTGTTATACCAAGAACCTTGGTCAAATGTCACGGCTGTAGAACCTTGTTCTACAGCCTTGACATACAAGTAATCTGAAAAAAGGTTTGGTCAAAATCGGTTCAGTAGTTCTGGATAATTTCGATCCGATTTTTTGGGTTCTTTGGTGTCAAAACGTCAAGATTCGGTGAAAACCGCATATGACTAAATTGAACCGATATATTTAATATTTTCTCTTCTAGAGCTATAGTACTATCTAAACGAGAAAGTAGAAATTAAAAATTTAATAAAGCAACACATCGATAAAATAATTAATTAGACATCTTTAAAGCTAATTAAAAATTAATTTTATGTTATCTTTTTTTTAAAATAATTTATTTCCTAGTAACAGCTGATTCCAACAATTTGTATTGCATTTGAATAACATTTAAAGGTACGTATGTCATTATCTAGCAATGCCTTATAAATTTTCTAATGAAAAATATGCAGATATCATAATAAATTTTAATTGTTTCATTCGGTGTGTTACTGTTAGAAAATTAGTGAAAAAGATAATATTTTAAATTCATTTATAAATTATTAGAACAGCAAAGGTATTTGCAGTTAAATAACTTTATATTGTACTATTGTTAATACAAGATTAGTTGTTGAAAGTGCTAAGATTAGCAGTCATGCTAATGTCTTGTCTTGTCAATAGGATTGAATTCTGGTTTCAATATTTAACTACCTGTAAATAAATCCTGACGATAAATAAATATAAATCACTGTTTATTATAATTATTATTTGTTGCTGTGGTTGTAATTAGAATTATTATTACTATTTTTTAAACTAATAAATAGTAATTACATAAACATTTTCAACTGTCAATATTTCAATATCCCGATCGAGTCGCGAACACGCGACCATATCTTTAATTTATTGAAAAGTATACGGAGTAATATTTTTTTTATATTATAAAATTATTTCTTTAGAATATTTGTATACTTTTTTTATCAATTTACTTCTTTACCTTGATAAATTTTATTAAGTAATAAAAATTATACTAATTTTCAGACGTACAAAATGTTAAGAAAAAAAGTATTTTCCACAAAAATTAATAAATAAGTATTTTGAAATAAAGTATAATAATACAAAAATTAAATATTATAATATAAATACATAACAAATACAAATACAAATACAAAATCTAAAGTGAAATTTCGTGGCGAATTTTCCGAACCTTTTTACGTAAATTCCGAACTGAGACAAGGCGACGGACTTTCGCCTTTATTATTTAATTGTGAACTAGAATTTCTGATGCGCGAACGGTTTAAAATTAATCCAAAAAATATTCACTTAGGATACAAAAGAGATAACTTAAATTTAAATTTCCTAGGATTTACCGACGAATTAGCTTTATTAGCTAATAATATCGCAGAAGCCAGAATACAAATAACAAGTATCGAAGAACTTGCGAATAAAATTGGACTTAAAATTTCTTACGAAAAGATTAAAATGATGGCTATAGATCTTTTAGTTATTAATTCTGTGAATATTAACGGAAACAAAGTAGAACTTGTAGAAAAATTTAAATATCTTGGAGAGATCATTACTTGTAATTGTAACGAAAAACAAAATTGGACCGAAAGACTAAAAAAATTATTTAAAGTGCTACAAGTAACCAAAAATACTTACAACAAAAAATCGCTCTCGATTAACACTAAAATTAGACATTACAAAACTGCGGTTAAACCGGTAATTACTTACGCGAGCGATACTTTATTTAGATTAAATCAGAAAAATAGGACTGAAACTTTGCTTAAAGTTGGACGCAGGATTCTTAGAAGCTGCATAAACAAAAAATATAAACGCGAAAATCAGTACAGATTATGGCCTAATAAATTTCTGTACGAAAACTTGGAATCCTTAATCGATACTATGAAAAAGAAGCGAATTTCTTTCTGTGCACACTTGTTAAGATTACCGCAGGATAGGAATATTAAGAGAAAAAATCCGCCATTATGGATCAAAGAAATTAAAGAAGACATGCAAGAATTAAATTTGACTTACGAAGATTTACTTAATAAATCCGAAAAATTAAAATTTGTTATTAAAGATCCGAATACCAACTTTAAAGTAAGAACTTTTAATTATACAAAAAGGGTTTATACAGAAGAGGAAGATTTTTAAGCAAGATTTTTAAGAATGACTAAATATTGGGAGAAAGTAAAAGCTAAGAACTTATAGGCCAAAAGATCGGCAAAAAATAATTCAATTATTCTTACTAAAGTGGTCCTTTGCGGCTTTAAAAGTAAAAAAAAAAAAAATACATAAGCATTAATAGAGACTTTTTAAAAAGTTGTAAAGTACTATGTATTATTCGCATATTTGTGAAAAATATAGAAAGGAAATACTTTTGCGTAAACCGACTATACAACTTATTAATCTTACTATATAAATGGAGAAGCCTGGTATCGTACGAGTTGATCAACCAATCACGTTAGTTTTGACGGCCATTGTTCAACTGTTGGTGCATTAGCATTGGTAGTGCGTTGGTAGGAGGGTATATATACACGTATGTGTGAACAAAAGTATATCTTTATAATTCTATTTGTTTTTTATTTTTCTACGTAACTCGCTTTTGGCACGTTTATTTCTTCTACATGTTCATAGTTTTTTTTTTAATTTAAGATTTATTAATTCCGATTAAAAATACAATTATTTCAATCCTTTTACAACGTTAATAATATAAGCTTCATTTATCCGATCCTTTTTTAACCGAACATATAATTTTGATATAAAATAGGCTATTTTAAATTCGGATACCATTCTTAATTTTAATTTTCTGAATTACTAATTTCATTATATAAATTATTTACTTAGTAATAAATAATATACACAATATTAAATTGACTTTATGTTTCGTTATATTAATTATATTTCAACTTTTTTTCCCCCAGGAATCACAGTCAGAAGGATGATATGTCTGAGTGTAAGTGAAGTGTAGTCTCAGGTCGACCGTTCCTGAGATGTGTAGTTAATTGAAACCCAACCATCAAAGAACACCGGTATTCACGATCTAGTACTCAAATCCGTAAAAAAGTAACTGCCTTTAATAGGATTTGAACTTGGAACTCTCGACTTAAAATACTGTTATCAAATTTAAAATTCCTACGATGCTTCAAAAAGATGAAATTTTTATAATTATTGTAAAAATACTATATTTGCATATCTCACAAGTTAAAAATTTAATAAAATTAGTATCCAATATATAAAAATATGTGAGTTAATATTAGGTAGATTTTTTAAGAACGATACTTGTTCTAAAGGGTACCATGACTTCCGGAAAATTGCGACATATCTTAGCGTTTGACATCCACCAGACTACAAAATAAACTGTCAGTTCAAACGTTTATATACAGAGTGATTCAGGAGGATAGGGCAATACTTTGACAACTAATTCTAGAGGCTAAAGTAAGCAAAAAGGTCATATAAACATTGGTCTGAAAACGCTTCGTTAGCGAGTTATACAGGGTGAAAGATTTCGCCTGAGTTTCAGTTCCTCTGGGTATATTAAGGCTACCTGAAATTCTGGGAAGGTCAATTAAGGGGCAAATTTAATTATATCTTATGGTTTTTGAGCTGGAAAATCGAAGAAAATTGGTCTCAGAACTCTATCTCTCTTAGTTTCTATGATATCCTAGTAAAATGTCAAAAATAGGGTAAAAAAACACATTTTTTTACGATTGACGTACAATAACGTTGTTAAATTGGCGATAAATCATACATTTTTTAAACATAAATCGTAGAGAATTTATTATAAGAAGATTGATGTAAATAATGTCAATAGAAAACAAATAAAATTTTAAATATGTCTTTAGGACATCATAACGCATATGTAAAAATTATCAAATCTTTAAATTGAAACCATGACTTTTTCGTAATCTTACTTATCAACATCAAACGTTATTTTCAAATCTATTCTAAGATACGGTCCTAAAATTAGTTTTTACGTTTTAGTGGGTTTAATTTTTTTTAGAGTAGTTCCTTAAAACCAAAGACCTCTTAGGTTTCTAGAACTAGCTTTTATTTTTCCCCATTCAGTATTATTTTATGAGTAACCTTGAAGAGTCAAGTCATTTTTAATTTATTAATTCTCAGTCATATAGCAGATGCATTAGGCTATTACACAGTCCAAGTTGTGAACCCGGGCTTCAGTATTATGGTATAGCTACAAGAGAAAGTTCAATGCATCTACCGGTTCGTAGAAACAAAATCAGTGCCTATCATAAAAATAAATTATGTACGAATCTATCATAAAAATTCTTCTTAGTGATAAAATTATATGTAAGTTGTGAAAATGGTTTTTGGAAACAAAAATAATGATAATGAAACAATCCTTACAAGATACGCCTAAAAATTCTGTTGAAAATATACCTAACAAAGTCCAAAATATTCAGTTCGAAGTGTTAGTCAACTAAAAGCAATATAGGTTGCTCACAAGTTACTTAAAATTTGTCCTTAATTAAACCTAACGATAACCTAAAAAAAGTTAAATTTGACCGTATGAAATTTAATTTCTTTTGATGAAAACTACCTACGACGAATTTTATTTTTTGAAGAAGCAAAATTTTATGTTCATTGAGTCATGAATAAAATAATTATGGGGCTAAGAAAATCCATAAGAATCGGTGGAATATATCCACAACTGTCCGAAAGTATTCTGGCATGATACCGTAACATAAATAGTTCCTTGATTATTTAATTCCATGAGCGGATTATTATTATTATTATTACGATATTATTACGGGTAAAATCAAGCCTACATGATGATATCAAGCAAAAAAAAAAAAAAAACAGTCGCGGAATTATTTTTCGGAAAATCTAATGACACCACATGACTTCCTTGTACGTCTATTAAATTATATATACACTATTTTAAAAGTAACTAAAATTATATTTCAATAATAACTTTTTTATTTTTTATTGTTATTATTGAATTATCTATTTTAAAACTTTTATTACGATGAGAGGTTAATTTATTATTAATAAATCAATATGTTGAAATTTAGTAAAAAAAGTTAAAATTTAGTAAAAGAGATGAAGTGAGATTCGAACCGATATACCTTTTGCTTGATTTTATTTGTTTTATTTCGCTATAACTCTGGAAACATTGAAAATAAGTTCCACGCATGATACATCGTTAAAAAGCTCTCAATAAGAGCTTATTACTGCAGTTAAGAAAAAATTCAAAATCCAAACTGTCTTAGATTTTTAACTGTTTTGTACACTTTTGGTCCAGTCGATTGCAATCAAAAGAGGATGTGTACAACTAGATGTACACAACAGTCCTAAATCCAAAATTTCAACAACGGCAAATCGTTTTTGAGTTATGCGAGTGACATACGTACAGATGTTACGCCGAAACTATTCAAAATGGATTCAGAGATGGTCAAAATGTATATCTCCGTTGAAAACGTGAAAACCGAAATTTTTTTCGATCGGAATTTTTTTTTACAATCAGAGGTAAATAATTATTAATAAATCATTATATTTAAATTAAAAAAAGGAAATGAAGTCTGACACAAACCGATGTGGCTTCCCCTTCTTGAATTCATATATTTTTTTTATTAATTAAAATTTTATTTGACTATTACTCTGGAACGAATCATCGAAAATAAGTACCATTTATGATATACAGAGAGTCCCATATAAAACGCAACTCAACCTTATATTGGTAGGTATTGAAATAATAAAAAGGCATGTGTAAATGTAAATATAATTTTTATTATTACCATCCATTACCTTACATTTAGAGTAAATGTTGGAAGTGGCCGCCATCTTCTTGAATACAAGCTTCAATTCTTTTTACAGCGTTTCTTGCAACCCCGTTACCGAAGTAACCCTGTAGAAAAATTTCCGCCGCAGTCAAATCTGGAGATCTTGGCCACAAGCCTCAACTGATAACACGATTACCGAAGAATTCCTCAACGAAATCAGAAGTTGATTTGCGTAATGCGTAATGCGATGTCGCGCCGATATTTTGTAGCCGGCAGTGTCTGTCTTCCTCTTCCAAGAGTGCGATGAACTGAAATAAAATATCCTGATATCGTTCTGCATTAATGGTGTACTCGAAAAAAATAGGACCGATTATTTTCTTCCGCGATATCGGGTACCACACGCCCAACTTCTGCGGGTGTAATTGTTTTTCGTGATAAAAAAGTGGGGATTTTCAGCGTTCCAAATTCTACTGTTTTTGACTGTTTACGTAGCCATTCAAATGAAACCGTGCTTCATCTGTGAAAAATAACGAATCCATAACATTAATTCCCTCGCGCAGAAATCGACGGAACCGTTGACAATATTGTTGCCGATTTTCTTTATCGGGCTGAAGAAGTCGATAAACCGTTTGAATGCGATAAGGTCGTAATTTTAATCGTTTGGTCGCCCGATGAACAGTCGATTTAGAGAAATTAATTCCAGCAGACAAACGTCTGATCGATTTATTTGGCGAGGCGAGTAATCGGTCTTTGATTTCAGTGACTGTTTCTGTATTCAACACTGACGCAGATCTTTTGTGTTCCTTGTTATTAACAGAAGCGGTCTCTCTAAATTTTGAGACTGAACTTACTACTGATGATTTGTTAGGAGCTGGTTTATCTGCTTACTTATGGCGAAACAAATCTTGCAGTGCAACCACTGATTTCGTACTGAAGTACGACTCGACAATGAAAACACGTTCATCTAGCGAAAACACCATCTTGTGTCTAGCAACTCACTGAACGTTATGATTGCTTTGTTGTTACTATCGGTAGTGTTCTACTGCGTCGCCGCGATGTTCAGATGTTGGACGTGTCCATTTCAGTAACGAGTAGGGAGGTAAGCTTGACTTTTTAAATTTCATGGATGAGTGATGGTTGCGTTTTATATGGGACACTCTGTATCATTAAAAAGATCTCAATGAGGGCTTATTAGAGCAGTTAAGAAAAAATGCAAAATCCAAATTTGTTTAGATTTTGCACATTTTTTGGACACTTTTGTTCCAATTGATTGTAATCAAAAGGGAAACCAAGTTAAAAGTAGTTAAAAAGCTCTCAATAAGAGCTTATTACTGCAGTTAAGAAAAAATTAAAAATCCAAACTGTCATAGATTTTTAACTGTTTTGTACACTTTTGGTCCAGTCGATTGCAATCAAAAGAGGATGTGTACAACTAGATGTACACAACAGTCCTAAATCCAAAATTTCAACAACGGCAAATCGTTTTTGAATCATGCGAGATACATACGTACAGACGTCACGCCGAAACTATTCAAAATGGATATCTCCATTGAAATATGAAAAATTATGAAATTTTTCGTGAATTCAATACTTGCTTTACAAGAGAGTAAAAATTGAACTTTGATAGGTGATAACTATAAATGAGAAATTTATGTACATAAATTTTTAATTTAAAAATAATCTTTTGATTGGATAAGATGGAAAATTCCATTAAAAATTCGGAAAAGTTTTTACCAAAATTAACATTTATTAATAAATATAATTAGATGCTAAAATTAGCAAGAAAAGGAAAGTTTTAATAACTTTCACTAATTTCTGTTAAGATAATTTTAGCTGAAACAATAGATTAAATTCAGTATATCTGCTATCCATCAATTTCCTTTACTATCTTTATCGCTTTAACTCATCAACTTTCTATAGGAGTTAAATATTTAGTATATATAATGGGAGAACTGATGAACAGAGAGATACTACTTTTCTAATACTATGTAAATTAAATTGGTATTCAGGAATTCGGTGGTAACCTCTTAACAGTTTCTATTAATTATCCAAAATTTATGTAAATGGATCTAAAGTTTAAGATAACGGAATTCTGTCGTCAACTAGAGTAAAACATTTTAGAAAGTAGTGGGGGTAACTTAGTGTATTCTATTGTACTTTATGGAATCTTCGTTTTTGTCATCTACGTCATCAAAACGTATACGGAATCTAAATTCAATTAATAATTCAATATAATAGTATAAAAATGTAAAAATACTGAAATAAAAAACTGATTAAATTTTTATATAAAATGATTTCTTAAACGAACATCGATTTTACGTTCCCGGAAAATACAACTATTTAAAGAAAAAAATATGAATAGGAAGAGAAAAGATTATGGAGGTAGAAGAATTTTGTTATTTGGGAAGTAGAATTACTAAAGATGAACGAAACAGGAGCGAAATAAAATACCGGGCGAAACGAGCCTTCAGTCAGAAATATAATTTGTTTACATCAAAAACTAGTTTAAATGTCAGGAAAAGATTTTTTAAAGTATATGTTTTGAGCGTCACTTTATATTGAAGTGAAACTTGGACGATCGGAGTACCTGAGGAAAAAAGATTAGAAGCTTTTGAAATGCGGTGCTATAGGAGAATGTTAAAAATAAGATGGGTAGATAAAGTGACAAATGAAGAGGTGTTGCGGCAAATAGATGAAGAAAGAAGTATTTGGAAAAAATATAGTTAAAAGAAGAGACAGACTTATAAGCCACATATTAAGGCATCCTGGAATAGTCACTTTTATATTGGAGGGACAAGTAGAAGGAAAAAAATTGTGTAGACAGGCAACGTTTAGAATTTTTTTTTTTTTTTGTCTTCAGTCATTTGACTGGTTTGATGCAGCTCTCCAAGATTCCCTATCTAGTGCTAGTCGTTTCATTTCAGTATACCCTCTACATCCTACATCCCCAACAATTTGTTTTACATACTCCAAACGTGGCCTGCCTACACAATTTTTCCCTTCTACCTCCCTTCTCCCTACGTTTAGAATATGTAAAACAAATTGTTAGGAATGTAGGATGTAGGGGGTATACCGAAATGAAACGACTAGTCTAGATAGGGAATCTTGGATAGCTGCATAAAAACAGTCAAATGAGTGAAGACAAAAAAAAAAGATATCAAAAATACCGGGAATTTGTATTTTAACAGAACCGCGCTAATGCTTTTTTTTAAATTTTTTTTCTGTAAGATGGTAACACTGTACTAAATTACTATACCTAAAATGAGCACGACCTGTCTCTCCAGTTTATTTTTTTATAGAAGCTGGGGTTGAATCAGTCCACTTCAACAGTGTATCACGATTTTTAAACTGGACAAACAGTTTGCTTAAATTTCGTGTTGCGAACAGAATTTCGTGTACCGATTCGCTAAAAATGTTTAAAATACTTATGGTGAATTAGTTTCATAAAAAATACATGTTTACGAGCGGTAAAACGTTCAAAGAGGGCTGACAGATCGTCGAAAAACATACCTCGTCCTGAACGACCTTTGACCTCTTCAACCGATGAAAATATAAAAAAAGTGGAGGAAATCGTGCTCGATAATCACAATTTCAGCTTAAAAGAGGTTGCTTGTGATCTTAACATCTCTCACGTTCGTTCCAATACGATTTTGATGGATATTTTGGGCATACGACGCATCGCCGTACAGCTTGTAACAAAAAAGCTCAATTTTCTTCAAAAACAATACCGTGAGCAGGTCACTTTAGACATATTGAATCACGCTAATTCTCATTCCACATTCATGAAATGCATCATAATTGGTGACCAGAGATGGATCGAACAGTTTAAGATGTAAATAGGTCACCAAACATCAAAAAGAGAACCAAATTCGAGCTGAAACCGATACAAAAACCACGTCAAAATCGCTCAAAAGTCAAGGTAATTTTTTTTTCGATTAGTGGTTTGATGCGTCGTGAATTCATTCCAGAGAGACGGTCAATAAAGAATACTATTTGGCTGAGTGAAGCATTTTTTTTCTGTTTAGCCTACGAAACTACCGTAAGGTATTACTTTAGAGCATGATTGAGGATATGTATGAATGTAAATGAAGTGAGAATAGTCACAGGTCGACTATTCTCGAGATGCGTGGTTAATTGAAACCCAACCACTAAAGAAGACCGGTATCAACGATCTAGTATTCAAATCTGTATAAAAGTAATTTTTTATTTATATGTAGGATGTTGGTTATGGTTTTTAAACGTAGTGCTACAGGAAAATATTAAAAATCAGATGGCTGGATAAAGTGAAGGTAAAGAAGATTTTTGAGGAGGACATCGCAAGAGGTCTGAGTAAAAAAGATAAGGTAGAAAATGTAGAAGAAAAATGGGAGAATGTTAAAAAGGAAATTCTTAAATCAGCAGAAGCAAACTTAGGCGGAATAAAGAGAACTGGTAGAAAACCTTGGGTTTCAGACGATATATTGCAGCTGATGGATGAACGTAGAAAATATAAGAATGATAGTGATGAAGAAAGTAAAAGGAACTATCGGCAATTAAGAAATGCTATAAACAGGAAGTGCAAACTGGCGAAAGAATTGTGGATTAAAGAAAAGTGTTCAGAAGTGGAAAGAGAAATAAACATTGGTAAAATAGACGGAGCATACAGGAGAGTTAAGGAAACTTTCGGGGTACATAAATTAAAATCTAATTATGTGCTAAGATTTTTGAAAGTGTATGTTTGGAGTGTCGCTTTATATGGAAGTGAAACTTGGATAATCGGAGTATCTGAGAAGAAAAGATTAGAAGCTTTTGAAATGCGGTGCTATAGGAGAATGTTAAAAATCAGATGGGGGGATAAAGTGACAAATGAAGAGGTGTTGCCACAAATCGATGAAGAAAGAAGCATTTGTGTTAAAGAATAATTTAGATTCAGAGTAACAGTACAAGTTGAAAATATAAAGATGCTACGATTTGCTGATGATATAGTAATTCTAGCCGAGAGTAAAAAGGATTTAGAAGAAACAACGAACGGCGTAGATGAAGTCCTACGCAAGAACTATCGCATTAAAATAAACAAGAACAAAACAAAAGTAATGAAATGTAGTAGAAATAACAAAGATGGACCGCTGAATGTGAAAATAGGAGGAGAAAAGATTATGGAGGTAGAAGAATTTTGTTATTTAGGAAGTAGAATTACTAAAGATGGACGAAGCAGGAGCGATATAAAATGCCGAATAGCACAAGCGAAACGAGCCTTCAGTAAGAAATATAATTTGTTTAGATCAAAAATTAATTTAAATGTCGGGAAAAGATTTTTGAAAGTAAATGTTTGGAGTGTCGCTTTATATGGAAGTGAAACTTGGACGATCGGAGTATCTGAGAAGAAAAGATTAGAAGCTTTTGATATGCGGTGCTATAGGAGAATGTTCAAAATCAGACAGTTGGATAAAATGACGAATGAAGAGGTGTTGCCACAAATCGATGAAGAAAGAAGCATTTGGAAAAATACAGTTAAAAGAAGAGACAGACTTATAGGCCACATACTAAGCAATCCTGGAATAGTCGCTTTAATATTGGAGGGAAGGGTAGAAGGAAAACATTTTGTATTAATTAAATAATTTTTTTCATTTTAATTTAATTGTTATGTAATTTTTGGACTTCGAAACCATCTGATTTCCGATGATTAGTTCACCGGGTTGTATTGAAGCGTTTGCGTAAGAAAATCAGTGAGAAACGGACAGATTTGTGGAGGAAACTGTGGATCTTACATGAACATAATGGACCATCGCATAGAGTGATAATTTTGACAGAATTTACGGCCAAAAACGCAATAAATACCATCGATCAACCATCGTAATTACCAGATCTGGCCCCTTATGACGCCTGTTTGTTCCAGAAGCTAAAATTTGCACTCCAGGATACCTAACTTGACTCGATTGAAGTAATAAAGCAAAATTCGTAAGAGCTGAAGACCATATCGATGTGCGCCTGTAATAGTGTTTCGAAGACGGGAAAAACTGCTGGCATGTATAGAACGGAACGTAAGAATGACGGGAGTTTCAATATTTCTTCCTACAGATTGCGGAGCCTGGACAATGTCCCTTGTTGATGTATCTTTCTATTATCGGGCGGATTTCATCGGTTATTTAGTAGCGGTTAAATTTTAAGTTTTATTTATGGATGGATTTGGTAATTTGCGTTCGTGACCGTATGGACCATGGTGTAATTTAATTACTGGTTCTGACCGTGATAGACTAAGCTTTTGAGCCTAGTAATCCCGGCGTGATTCCCCATCAGTCAATCCTTCGCAGTCCGTTCGGTACCACCACCTATGGGCTAGCAAAAGTGCCCCTAACGGAAGCCTAATTATTTGAAGGGAGAAATGCGCCCCGTTCTCCGGAGGGAGTCGCATATGCTGACTAAATGAAATTGTGGTCTCTTCGTGGGACGATGTGGAGGGACGTCTACCTTTTTATAGTTTTAACAAAATTTAATTGCGAAAACGGTCACTTTCGCGGCCGGAATTTTTGTGCGGTTTCCATTTATAGGTTACGAAATATAGAGGCTCCTAAACCTGGTTTGTCATTTTTTGACTCTCGTACCGCTTCTTCACGGTGGTTCGTTTAATACGGCATGAGTCCTTTTTCTTATACCCTGTGTAGTACGGTCCTCTCGGCTGATCTCCCGGAGATGGCCGTGTTCGGACAGGGTCGTTCTCCCGAACAGTCTGCGTGCTTGCGCCACTCCCACCTCGGATAAGATGAATACTCCCGCATCGTAGCGAAGAGTTACGTTTCTGACGAACCACGGTGCTCCAAATATCGTCCGCAACGCTATGTTTTGGACGGCTTCTAATTTCTTTTGAAGCGTGGAATTCAACAAAGCTCCCGATGCCGGGTAAGAATATGTTAGAATCGGCAGACGTATAACCGAAAAATGGTCAATTTGGTCGCCAGTGGATATGGGCTGGCACTGTTCAGCACTTGGTATAGTGAGGCCCGGACGGCCTTTGCCCTTTGGGTCACATATTTAACATGTTCTCCTAAGATAAACCGTTTGTCCAGGTCTACTCCCAGGTACTTCACTGTTTTCCCAAAGAGGAGTGGCATATATGTGTTTTATCAAATGGGGCCTACTTTGAAGATGACAAAATAAATATCGATGAATAAATACAAATTGTGTGTTTCATTTAACAATTTCTGGCACTTTTTTTGACAGTGCTGTATATTAAAGGTACGATGATCATGTCAAAAATTGGGTATCGGGTTTGTTTCACGAATCTTTACGTTTTAGGGTACAACTAGTTCATCTAAAACAAAAGCAAATGCTTTTAACTTTATATTAACAGGATTCACCGAATTGATTTTCTTCAAATTTGGCTAATATTTTTATATATGCGGCATTGATCAATTAATGAATAAAAAATTAAATGTCCATCATTTTCAAAAGTAAAATTTTCAAATTTATTTATTACTTCCTTGTATGAAGTAAACAAAGTATTGTGATCGCGAAAAATTTCGGTTTCCAGATTTTAACATAAATATTTGACCATTCTTGACCATTTTGACCATTCTTGAATCCATTTTGACTAGTTTCGGCGTGACATCTGTACGTGCATATATGTGTTTGTATTTCGCATAACTGAAAAACGATTAGCCGTAGGATATTGAAATCTTGGATTTAGGACTGTTGTAACATCTAGTTGTGCACCTCCCTTTTTGATTGTAATCGAATGGACCAAAAGTGTCCAAAAAAACCCAAAATTTTTTTTTTTTTTTTGGGAAAGTCCTCATTGAGTGCTTTTCAACGATATATTATCATAAGTTTTACTTATTTTAATTGGTTTGAAAGTTATAGCCAAATAAGTGTTTAATTAACGAAATATTTGGATCTTACAATTGGAAGGCAAATCGTTTTGAATCCGACTTCATTTTCGACTTTTGTTTTTAATTTAAATATACTGATTTATTAATAATTATTAATTAAATAATAGCATTCAAAAAAAAAATCAGACGTTATTAGTGAAATAAAATTTTACGTACTTTTCATTTTAAAAAAAAAAAAGTGTATATGTAATTTAATAGGCGTACAAGGAAGTCATCATTTGGTGTCCACATAAGATTTGGTGAAACATCTGATTATTAAATATTAATTAAAAATAAAATTATAATTTAGAATCGTATTATTTATATTTTTTGCATTTGTTTCTATCTATTGGATAATAAATGTCGTTAACAAATTTCATAACTTTCTCCTGTTTCGTTTATATTTTCAGTTTGTTGATAGTTAGATCATAATAATTTAAAAACATAGTATTAGATACATGTTAGAGTTACATTTATTTTAAAAGTAATAAAGAGACTTTTACTTTTTTTTTTTTTTTGTCTTCAGTCATTTGACTGGTTTGATGCAGCTCTCCAAGATTCCCTATCTAGTGCTAGTCGTTTCATTTCAGTATACCCTCTACATCCTACATCCCCAACAATTTGTTTTACATACTCCAAACGTGGCCCGCCTACACAATTTTTCCCTTCTACCTGTCCTTCCAATATTAAAGCGACTATTCCAGGATGCCTTAGTATGTGGCCTATAAGTCTGTCTCTTCTTTTAACTATATTTTTCCAAATGCTTCTTTCTTCATCTATTTGCCGCAATACCTCTTCATTTGTCACTTTATCCACCCATCTGATTTTTAACATTCTCCTATAGCACCACATTTCAAAAGCTTCTAATCTTTTCTTCTCAGATACTCCGATTGTCCAAGTTTCACTTCCATATAAAGCGACACTCCAAACATACACTTTCAAAAATCTTTTCCTGAGATTTAAATTAATTTTTGATGTAAACAAATTATATTTCTTACTGAAGGCTCGTTTAGCTTGTGCTATTCGGCATTTTATATCGCTCCTGCTTCGTCCATCTTTAGTAATTTTACTTCCCAAATAACAAAATTCTTCTACCTCCATAATCTTTTCTCCTCCTATTTTCACATTCAGTGGTCCATCTTTGTTATTTCTACTACATTTCATTACTTTTGTTTTGTTCTTGTTTATTTTCATGCGATAGTTCTTGCGTAGGACTTCATCTATGCCGTTCATTGTTTCTTCTAAATCCTTTTTACTCTCTGCTAGAATTACTATATCATCAGCAAATCGTAGCATCTTTATCTTTTCACCTTGTACTGTTACTCCGAATCTAAATTGTTCTTTAACATCATTAACTGCTAGTTCCATGTAAAGATTAAAAAGTAACGGAGATAGGGAACATTCTTTTCGGACTCCCTTTCTTATTAGGGCTTCTTTCTTATGTTCTTCAATTGTTATTGTTGCTGTTTGGTTCCTGTACATGTTAGCAATTGTTCTTCTATCTCTGTATTTGAACCCTAATTTTTTTAAAATGCTGAACATTTTATTCCAATCTACGTTATCGAAAGCCTTTTCTAGGTCTATAAACGCCAAGTATGTTGGTTTGTTTTTCTTTAATCTTCCTTCTACTATTAATCTGAGGCCTAAAATTGCTTCCCTTGTCCCTATACTTTTCCTGAAACCAAATTGGTCTTCTCCTAACACTTCTTCCACTCTCCTCTCAATTCTTCTGTATAAAATTTTAGTTAAGATTTTTGATGCATGACTAGTTAAACTAATTGTTCTATATTCTTCACATTTATCTGCCCCTGCTTTGTTTGGTATCATAACTATAACACTTTTTTTGAAGTCTGACGGAAATTCCCCTTTTTCATAAATATTACACACCAGTTTGTATAATCTATCAATCGCTTCCTCACCTGCACTGCGCAGTAATTCTACAGGTATTCCGTCTATTCCAGGAGCCTTTCTGCCATTTAAATCTTTTAATGCTCTCTTAAATTCAGATCTCAGTATTGTTTCTCCCATTTCATCCTCCTCAACTTCCTCTTCTTCCTCTATAACACCATTTTCTAATTCATTTCCTCCGTATAACTCTTCAATATATTCCACCCATCTATCGACTTTTACTCTAACCTAATATTTCAGGTAAAATTCTTGAATTAATAATTGTATAAATATTTGATGTTAATAAAATTTAATATTTTAGCAGTTGTGTAACAGTTCACTTTATTAAAGAATTGCTGGATCGTATTTTACTTACAAATGTAATAAGTTTAAATGAAGTGTAGTAAAAATGTATATATGTAATTTAATAAGCGTAAAAGGAAGTCATGTGGTGTCAACCACACATCAGATTTTTGTTTATATGAACATCAAGTTATCAGAAAATGAAGTAGAGAAAATAAAAGAAAATGCATTTGTTCTTTTTTTTCATTTTGGTATCCCGTATTAGTCCCTTAAAATTGACCAACATCTGCCGGGATACTTTATATAATGATAATGGAAACATCTGCCTGGTCACCCACTTTACATAATGATGGTCACTTACTTTATTATTTAAATTATGTTTTAATATCCTGTTATTTCTTAATATTCACACACACACACACACACACACACACACACACACACACACACACACACACACACACACACACACACACACACACACACACACACACACACACACACACACACATAACTTTTTAATTTATTTTTAAATTAGAAAAGATTGATGTGATACTACCATCAAAACGCAATTTAAATTTTAAATAACATTAACAACTCGGTATTCTGAAACCCAATTATTTGAAATTTTTGAAATCGAAAACAAACAGTCGTGTTAATTGAACATGTAGTATTTCATTTTTTTTTAAATTCTTATTGAAATGACATACATAAATGTGATCAACAAATTACACATAGTTATTTATTGGCGTAAAACCGTATAAAAAAACGAAACATATCAATGTATTAATTCTAATTTAATTTAATTTAGCGCAATCTATCCGAGAAAAACACTTTTCTTTGTTTGTAATATAAAAATAACTTTTAATTCGAAAATTAGAAAAGTTGTGATGAAACGATATATTTAATTTAAAAATAAAAATCTAACAAATAAATATATATATATATATATATATATATATATATATATATATATATATAGAGAGAGAGAGAGAGAGAGAGAGAGAGAGAGAGAGTTTAAATGAACACAATTGAAAATTTGATAAAAAAAGTAAAAAACTGAACTTCACCAATTTTACCTTTCACTTATTCTCCTTTCCCTTTCGCCCCTCCTTCCCCCACCAATCACCCAGTTTCCTTTTTACCCTTTCCCGTTTTCCCCTTTTCCCCGTTTTCCATTTTCCCCTTTTTCCCTTTTACCCGCGCGTAAATAGGTCCATTAGTTTTTTGGTCTTTAGCGGACACATACGAACATGCCTTTCATATATATATATATATATATATATATAAATATATATATAGAATAAAAAAGTCTGTTTGTATATTTGTTTGTTTGTTTCGTAAATATCTCGACACCAGCCCCACCTAGCGGGAATAGTTTTTGCAAAAATATTTCTTTTCATTTAACTAATAATATTCATATTCTGAATATGAACCAAATCGATCCATAAATATAAATTTTCTAAATATCTCAACCCCTAAATACAATTTTTTGTAATATCTTGATGCCAGCGCCACCTAGCGGGTCCAAACTAATTCAGAAACCTTCCCTGGCATGCGTCCAACCATTCCCCAAAGTTTCATCGCAATCGGATGAACGGTTTAGGAAGGCATAAGAGACATACAGACAGACAAACATTCATTTTTATATATATAGATAATATTTTTTATTTAATTCAACAATTCTAACTAAAGCGCGCGCGCAAACCGTATCTAATTCATTTAGGTTTGGCGGTACTAACAGCAATTTTAAATATTTTTTTTTTAACATTTTCAATATTATTAATTTAATTGTGACGTTACAGCTTAAACGACTACACTAGGATAGCCTAGTGGTTAATTCATCGCAAATTAGCTGATTTTGAAGTGGATTGTTAGGGTTCAAGTCCTAGTAAAAGGCAGTTACTTTTATACGGATTTGAATACTAGATCGTGGATACCGATGTTCTTTGGCGGTTTGGTTTCAATTAACCACACATCTCAGGAATGATCGACCTGAGATTGTATAAGACTATACACTTCATTTACTTTCATACACATCAACTTCATTCGTCTTCTAAAGTAATACATTACGGTGGTTCCAGAGGCTAAACAAAAAAAGTGAAAGAGACGACTACAGCAACTGTACGTCAGTGCTACAGCTGTACGTCAGTGTTACACTAGCGCTCCTTGTGATGAAAGGGGGTACTAGAGTGAGCACTATAGCAATTTAGCCAGTAGTTTATTTAGAGAATTTTTTTGGGGTGAGTGCGAGTTTGTAAAAACTTTTTTTGTAAATATTATTTGTTTTTTGTAAACAAATGTGCCTAAGAAAAATTAATTAATTAAATGAAATCTCGAGATAATGAGGGTGAACTTGCACTACAGCCTCATAATCCTTGACCTTTTTAAGTTGAAAATTTAACAACATCAATGCCATATATATAAAAGTAATCTGACCAAGTTTAGTCAAAATAGGTCGATTAGTTCTGGTGATATAAGGTATGAAACATCGAACACATTTACGTACATGCAAACATATCAATCCAGTTTTTGTGATTATTGGGTTCCTTAAGGGTCAAAATGATGAAGATGGACCACTGAATGTGAAAATAGGAAGAGGAAAAGATTATGGAGGTAGAAGAATTTTATTATTTGCGAAGTAAAATTACTAAAGACGGACCAAGTAGGAGCGATATAAAATGCCGAATAGCACAGGCGAAACGAGCCTTCAGTCATAAATATAATTTGTTTACATCAAAAATTAATTTAAACGTCAGGAAAAGATTTTTGAAAGTATATTTTTGGAGCGTCACTTTATATTGAAGTGAAACATGGACGATCAGAGTACCTGAGAAGAAAAGATTAGAAGCTTTTGAAATGTGGTGCTATAGGAGAAAATCAGAGGGGTGGATAAAGTGACAAATGAAGAGGTGTTGCGGCAAATAGATGAAGAAAGAAGTATTTGGAAAAATATAGCTAAAAGAAGAGACAAACTTAAAAACCACATATTAAGGCATCCTGGAATAGTCACTTTAATACTGGAGGGACAGATAGAAGGAAAAAATTGTGTAGGCTGGCAACGTTTGGAATATGTAAAACAAATTGTTAGGGATGTAGGATGTAGGGGTATACGGAAATGAAACGACTAGCACTAGATAGGGAATCTTGCAGAGCTGCATCAAACCAGTCAAATGACTGAAGACAAACAAAAGGGTCAAAACTTCAAGATCGGGTGAAAACTGCATTTGCCCAAATTGGATCGATTATAATACTTTCTCTTTTAAAGCTACAGCTCTGCTACACCGCTAGCCGAGAAAGCAAAAATTAAAAAAACGTTACTGCTATGTTAATATTTCATCAAGAATAAAAAGAAAACGTTTTTTTGCCTACATGTATTTTTTCAATACCTAATAAGCTGCCTTCTGTTGAACTATTACCATCGTTTTCCAAATTTACCACTACATCTTCAATAATATTTTTAAACAAAACTTGTCCGTTTCCCGTAAATTTTATTCTTTTTTAATTGCATGTTGAATTCAATTTTTCCAAGCAATAAATGTTTTACATCACTTAACATAAATGTTGTGTTATTACTCCTAATGTAGCTTTTCACTTGTAGCGTTATCAATTCTATCGAGTTAAAATTGTAATAGTATAAAGGAAGACACAACACGATACAATTTTTTTGATTTTCAGATTTCATCGACTTCATAATGAATATATTTTTGTTTAACTTATTTTTTATTTTTAAAATATCTACTTTTCTTCGATGTACGCTATATACTTCGATTTTAATCATTCTTAAATATTTAATTTTCGGGTCAAAGCATTTGAGATTTTTACTTCCTTGTATGAAGTATTGTGATCACGAAAAATTTCGGTTTTCAGATTTCAACGGAAATATTCATTTTGAATAGTTTCAGCGTGATAGCAGACGTACTTATGTATCTCGCGTAACTCAAAAACGATTAGATATCGGATGTTAAAATTTAGGATTTAAAACTGTTGTAACATCTAAATGTGCACCTACCCTTTTAATTCCAATTGACTGAACCAAAAGTGTCCCCAAAAAAGCTGAAAATCCAAAAAAAAGTTGCATTTTTGACTTTCTGTTAATTGTAATAATAAGCACTTATTGAAAGCTTTACAACGATGTATCGTAAGTAGTACTTATTTTCATTCGTTCCAGAGTTGTAGCCAAATAAAAGTTTAATTAATTAAATATTTGGATCTTAAAACAGGAAGGTACATCAATTCGAGTCCCATTTCATTTGTTATTTTTACCTTTCTTTTAATTTAAACACAGAGTTATCATAAAAGAATGGTGCGGTTTCATTAATTCATAGGAAGATTGTAGGGAAATTTCTAGATGTATATTGGTATCCCTGAAAGCCTCCAACCCAAAAGTTTGTTTATCAGCAGTTGTAACCACAACGTCAGTTCTTGTATCGTTGTTGCGGTGAGTTTAGTGAGTTACTATGTTCTCGGATAAAGACAAAGTAAAGTGTGTTTTATTGATTGCTGAATTAAAATCCGTAATATTAGTTCAACGTGCGTTTCGACGTGAATTCAGAAGAGATCCACCACACAAAAATAACATAGCACGGCGGTTCAAACGATTCAAAGAAACCGGATCGGTTAAGAAACAGAAATCAACCGGCAGACCAAGTGTACCAGACGAAACGGTTGAAGTAATTAGACGATTGGCAATTACAAGTCCTGGGAAGTCCATCCCCCGTCGATGCGTCGAATTAGGTATTCCAAAATCAACAGTTCACAATGTTTTACGTAAAAAACTGAAATTACACGCTTATAAAATCCAGATACTGCAGGAATTGAAATCCGATGATGGTGTAAAACGTTAAAATTTCGCTGTTGAAATGTTCGACATAATAAGTGAAAACGAATCATTTTTAGACGATATAATTTTTACAGACGAAGCTACATTCTATGCGAATGGATGTGTTAACAGACACAATTCAGGAATATGGGGCTCTGAAAACCAACACGCAATTATTGAGAAACAACTCGATTCGCTTAAAGTTAATGTTTGGTGTGGTGCGATGAAAAATCGTGTAATAGGGCCTTTCTTCTTTGCTGAGAAAACAATTAATGGAGTTGTGTATCTTGACATGTTAACCGATTATCTCTTTCCTCAGCCGGATGAACTCGAAAACATTCATCGACTACATTTCCAACAAGATGATGCTCCCCCGCACGTCAATGCATCGGTCACGGACGCTTTGAACGAAAAATTTGGAGATCGATGGATAGGCCGGCAAGGACCCGTACTTTGGCCTCTAAGGAGTCCAGACCTGACACCTTACGATTTTTTCTTGTGGGGGTACATCAAAAGCGTTGTTTATACACAAAAAATTCGCGACCTAAACCGCTTAAAAAGCAGGATTAATGAAGCAATGACAACCATTAACGAAGAAATGTTAACTAATGTTTGGAGAGAAGTTGAGTATCGTTTGGACATTTGTCGAGCGACTAAGGGTGCACATATTGAAATTTATTATATATGTAAAAAAATGTTTGATACGACAAATTTGAAAAATAAAAAACATAAACTGTAATTCTGTTTTAATTTAAACCATGTTCAAATCCGCACCATTCTTTTATGATAACAGTATATTGATTTATTAATAAATTTATTAAAAAAAAAAAATACAATAAATAATTCAATAATACCAATAAAAAAAATATCAGAAGTTATTAATGAAATAAAATTGTATGTAATTTTCATTTAAAAAAAAAAATGTGTTAATGTTATTTAATAGGTGTACAAATAAGTTATGTAGGGCCCGGGTTCACAGCAAATTTTGTTTTTTGGAGCTACTTAAGGGTAATCCCGGTTTATATTTCACGACGGTATCACTCATTGTTTAAACCCGATCGTCAAAAATCAGAGTAAATTAAAATCAAAAAACTTTCAAACATTTTATTTATATTTCAGAAATTTTTGTTTTTTGATTAGAAGAAATGATATTTGCGAGACTTACCGTGCGGTTTACAATTTCATTGTAATTTTTTTTTGGATATCACTGCGTTTTGTTAAGTTATTCTTTTATTATTTTTTATGAATTACTGATTTATATTACGGATTTATTATCAAAATTTATTCCTTTAGAATAAACAACTGAGATCCGTGACGTAGTCAAGTGTAATCCTGGATTTTTATTGTTAAATTCTGGTGTAACAATCGAATTTATTTATTCCTTTTTTAATAAAAATTGTAATCTCAAGTAAATTAATACTTTTATTTTTTTTTAAAGAAGTGTTGAGAATTAAAAAAAATATTTCATCTTCAGTACTTTTATTTACATAAGAGAATTTACTATTAAAACAAGCTGTAGTATATTTTCTTTTAAATTTGATTATTTCAAGTTCATTATCTAGTCTTTGTACGCTACCTAGTAATATCAAGTAGTGCTACCTAGCGGTGCGATTTGTAAAGTCATCGTAAAAAATGAATAAAATTATATATTCTAGTCCCATGTTTCATCAAATGAAAAAAAAAAGTTGTCTAACAAAATTCGAGGTATTTTTTAAAAGTATTCTTTATTACTAATTTAATTGAACTGAAATAAAATGTTTTCACGCTTTTTTTTTCTCCATTTTCATTTCATTGTTAGGTTAGGTCATGTTTATAACGGTAAAAGTAGATCTTTGACTACGTCTCTTCTTACCGACGGAGTTCTAACGAACTCTGTGATTAATGAAAATAACATTTAATAAAACTGTTATGAAAATTGACTATAAAATTGTTTGAATTAACACGATAACATAGATTGAAATACTTCCTTTCACCGAGTTGAATAATGCTGTGAAGCATTACAAATGTCATCGTTATTAAACATCAATAAAAAAATATTCAAAGAAAATGTTTAATTGCTTATGACTGGCATGCCTCCGCTCCAGACAATTGATTGCTTACAGCAGTGTTTCTCAATTTAGAGTTCGCAGTGTTATGAAAGAGGGGTCGTGATATTAGCCTACAACTTTACACGTATACAATAATAAAATTGTTTATGAAAAAGAAATTATTTATTATAAAAATTTTACATACATTTATATTTACGTATGTAAAGAAAATTACTTAATGATACGGTTGCATTTATTTTTCATTTAAAAGTTTCTCCATACATAGATCTATGTTAAAAACACACAAAAATAAATTGTTTTTATTTTGCTAATAAAAGATGATTCCTATAATTTAGTTTTTAGCGCAACCACGAAAAAAACAATTTTCACGGAGATAAGACGTGGTAAAAGAGATTATTATTTGCATATTCACTTCGACGAGCAAGTTAAAACGTATCTATATCTTCAGATATGAATTGTAGTTGTAACACGTTTTATCGGCAGATATTTCCATAAGCTGGTTGTGAATCTATACTGGTAAAATAGCAGCTATAAGAACGTTTTTACGAAATGGATACAGTACTAATTTCTTCGAGAAATCATTTTTATCTTCCGGGAAATACTCACCCAACGTAATTTTAGCTCACGCAACTAGATCTTCATTCTATCCATACTGTTATGAATAACAGTCTTTTCATCCTTTCGTCAGAGTCATTCATCGTTACGATGCGGGAGTAAACACCGTATCCGAGGTGGGAGTGGCGCAGGCACGCAGACTGTTCGGGAGAGCGGCCGTGTCCCAACACGGCCATCGGCCGAGAGGACCGTACTCAACAGGGTATAAGAAAACGGCCTCATGCCCTATTAAACGAACCACCAAGAGGCGGCCAAGAGGCCAAGAGGCGGTACGAGAGTCAAAAAATGACGTCTTCCCGAATCAGCTGATTTGGAAGTCGAGAGTTCCAGCGTTCAAGTCCTAGTAAAGTTAGTTATTTTTACACGGATTTAAATACTAGATCGTGGATACCAGTGTTCTTTGGTGGTTGGGTTTCAATTAATAACACGTCTCAGGAATGGTCAAACTGCGACTGTACAAGACTACACTTCATTTCCACTCATATATATATATATATATATATATAGTAGTTCCCCTCTGATTGCACACACTTATTCCAGCGCTTCTGTAATTGATGGTAACATTTCTGGAACTCATCTTCTGTAATATCCTCCAAGACCCTCTTGGAGGGTATGCCAAAAGAAATGGCATACTGTTGCGCAATATTTTGCGGTTTCATTTCTGTGACGAGAGACACACACACGTGTTCACTTATTACAGCACAACTCACGACTTAGCAGTTGCATCAATGTGCCGCTTGGACTAGAAGTAGCTTATAGACCAAGGTCAAAAATGGTGTGCCTATGCAACCTGCAGGGTTGCCACATCTTGCAAAGAAAAATCAATCTCATTTTTTATTGTCGCACCTCGTATATATATATATATATATATATATATGTATTTTTTTTTCGGTGTATGTCAGTATATACATTTGGGTTAAGAGGTTTTGTGCGCGCGCATGTATATCTTACCATTTGCTCAAACTACTAGACAGATTTCGATGCAGGTTCTTAGGATATATTTTACGGTTATAGACCACCAGGTGGTGCTGTCAGAGATTTGTTTCTCTAAAAAGGCTGGACCGATTTTGATGTTTTTTTTTTTTGCTTATTTTAATGTACTTGAATCCATCTTTTAAGTTTGATCAATACCTCTAGGGAACTGTGTGTGCATATATATATATTTTTTTTCCGTAAAAAAATTTAATATTACTTTAAAATTAATTAAATAGTAAGTATTAATAATATAAAAGTATTACATTTTAATTAACATTACTAATAAAAAATTAATTTTACGGTTATTGGCCACTAGAATGCGCTGCAGTAAATGTGTTTCTCTTAATATGGTTTGGTCGATTTTGATGTGATTTTTACATAGATATCACATCAGAGCAGGGTCTTAGATTAGTTTTACGGTTATAATCCACCAGGGGGCGTGCCGTAGATGTGTTTTTTCTAAAACGGCTGGACCGATTTTGATGCAGTTATTTTTTATTATATAGGTATCACCTTAGTGGAGGTCCTTAGATTAATTTTACGGTTATAGGACACTAGAATGCGCTGCGATAAATGTGTTTCAAGAAAATGGTTGGGCCGATTTTGATGCGTTTTGTATATAGATATCACATCAGAGCAGGTTCTTAGATTAGGTTTACGGTTATAAACCGCCAGGAGGCACTGCAGTAGATATGTTTCTTGAAAATGGCTTCGTGCACTGCATTCTTGAAAATCTTTAATTTTATCACTTGTCTTTATCTAGACACCCTAAAAATAAATAATTATTTAAATTAATAAACTATGTTTATTTATTTTTTGTTAAAAAATAAAATATTTTAAAAAAGTAAAATATTTCTAAAAATTTGCTTCTTAAAAATATTAAAAGAAAAACCATGTATACGTATAATTTTTTTATTTGAATTGGATTTTATATGAGTTCTTGGATTTTAAAGATTTATGAATATTTGAATTTTATATACTAAAAATGAATTATATTTTCCAAGAATAATGTTTTTTTCTCCTAGTGAATTCATAAATCTAACTTAACATCACAAGAACGTTACTTTTACATATATATCATTCTTTATATTTGTATAAATGTCATGATATTTTTTCACCACTAAAAATTAACTGATTTTTTTTCTTTTTGAAGATTAGTATATATATATATATATATATATATATATATATTTTGTAACCTATTAAGTCACTTACCCTGATTGATTGACTGAATTATCAACGCCCACCAAAAAATACTGAAGATAAATTTGTATACATGTTCTGCTTACGTTATAAGTGTACATTAGAAAAAAACTTGTTTAAATTCTGATTTTGAACTTGTTAAAATGAAGAACCAATGAAATTAATTTTACTTTTTTTTAATTTTTCGGAAACAAATGAAGATATTAATTTTATTTCTGATATGTGTAATCTTCATTCGTACATCTAAAAACTAATTTCTAGATATTTTTTGAAACTCAACCTTGAAAGAAGTGAAGGAATTAAAAAAAAAATTAGAATAATTCTTGTAAATTTTCCACATTTCTTACTATACTAAGTTAAGGAAAATTTTGGGGTACATAAATCAAAATCTAATAATGTGTTAAACAAAGATGGTACACCAATATATAATACGAAAGGTAAAGTCGATAGATGGGTGGAATATATTGAAGAGTTATACGGAGGAAATGAATTAGAAAATGGTGTTATAGAGGAAGAAGAGGAAGTTGAGGAGGATGAAATGGGAGAAACAATACTGAGATCTGAATTTAAGAGAGCATTAAAAGATTTAAATGGCAGAAAAGCTCCTGGAATAGACGGAATACCTGTAGAATTACTGCGCAGGGCAGGTGAGGAAGCGATTGATAGATTATACAAACTGGTGTGTAATATTTATGAAAATGGGGAATTTCCATCAGACTTCAAAAAAAGTGTTATAGTTATGATACCAAAGAAAGCAGGGGCAGATAAATGTGAAGAATACAGAACAATTAGTTTAACTAGTCGTGCATCAAAAATCTTAACTAGAATTTTATACAGAAGAATTGAGAGGAGAGTGGAAGAAGTGTTAGGAGAAGACCAATTTGGTTTCAGGAAAAGTATAGGGACAAGGGAAGCAATTTTAGGCCTCAGATTAATAATAGAAGGAAGATTAAAGAAAAACAAACCAACATACTTGGCGTTTATAGACCTAGAAAAGGATTTCGATAACGTAGACTGGAATAAAATGTTCAGCATTTTAAAAAAATTAGGGTTCAAATACAGAGATAGAAGAACAATTGCTAACATGTACAGGAACCAAACAGCAACAATAACAATTGAAGAACATAAGAAAGAAGCCCTAATAAGAAAGGGAGTCCGACAAGGATGTTCCCTATCGCCGTTACTTTTTAATCTTTACATGGAACTAGCAGTTAATGATGTTAAAGAACAATTTAGATTCGGAGTAACAGTACAAGGTGAAAAGATAAAGATGCTACTATTTGCTGATGATATAGTAATTCTAGCCGAGAGTAAAAAGGATTTAGAAGAAACAATGAACGGTATAGATGAAGTCCTACGCAAGAACTATCGCATGAAAATAAACAAGAACAAAACAAAAGTAATGAAATGTAGTAGAAATAACAAAGATGGACCGCTGAATGTGAAAATAGGAGGAGAAAAGATTACGGAGGTAGAAGAATTTTGTTATTTGGGAAGTAAAATTACTAAAGATGGACGAAGCAGGAGCGATATAAAATGCCGAATAGCACAAGCTAAACGAGCCTTCAGTAAGAAATATAATTTGTTTACATCAAAAATGAATTTAAATGTCAGGAAAAGATTTTTGAAAGTGTATGTTTGGAGTGTCGCTTTATATGGAAGTGAAACTTGGACAATCGGAGTATCTGAGAAGAAAAGATTAGAAGCTTTTGAAATGTGGTGCTATAGGAGAATGTTAAAAATCAGATGGGTGGATAAAGTGACAAATGAAGAGGTATTGCGGCAAATAGGTGAAGAAAGTAGCATTTGGAAAAATATAGCTAAAAGAAGAGACAGACTTATAGGCCACATACTAAGGCATCCTGGAATAGTCGCTTTAATATTGGAAGGACAGGTAGAAGGGAAAAATTGTGTAGGCAGGCCACGTTTGGAGTATGTAAAACAAATTGTTGGGGATGTAGGATGTAGAGGGTATACTGAAATGAAACGACTAGCACTAGATAGGGAATCTTGGAGAGCTGCATCAAACCAGTCAAATGACTGAAGACAAAAAAAAAAACTTACTATACTAAATAAAATATTCACTAGGTTGAAGTCTTGATAGTCTTGAAAATATCTGAAAACCATTTTTCGTTTTCTTTTTAATCAATTTTTTTAGAAAAAATTTTTTTTTAGATCCATCGCACCGTACAACGTGCGATGCGTACGGATCAACTAACATAACTACTTTGTTTTGTTTGCTACGCGACTTTTTGCATCTGCCTACGGTTACAAGAAAAAGAAAAAAAAATTAAAAATAGTTTACAAGTAAACAGGCATTTAATAAGAAAAAAAGACTGTTGTGTGGAAAGTTAAACTTAGCGATAACGAAGAATTTATCTGGAGTGAGAAGCTCTATGGCGCTGAAACGTGGACGATGACAAAGGCAAACGGAAAACGAATTGAGGCTTTTGAGATGCAGATGTGGTGTAGAATGATAAATATTAGATAACAAGATCATGAAATGAAATATAAGGAGAATTGGAGAAGACAGGGAAATTCTAGACGTAATTGTATATAGAGAAAGGAACTGGCTAAAACATTGTATTAGAAGAAGGTAAAAGGCTTGGTGAATGGAAAGAAAGGAATAGATTTCAAATGATGGATTTGATTACGGAAAAGGATTGAATATATACGGAAACAAAAAGGTTAGCAAAGGATAGAACTAAATGAATTGCAACGGCCGTAACAGGACCTGCCTTAATATAAAAAATTATGAATGAATATTCTGTTATCATGGTGAAATAATATAACGGAATGAAATATTAATCTTATTTTCTACCTTGTACGAAGTAAAGTATGTATTGTATTCGCGAAAAATTTACGTTTTCATATTTCAAGGGAAATATCCATTTTTACCATCCATTTTGATTAGTTTCGCAATGACGTTTGTACGTACGTATATATCTCGTATAACTCGAAAACAATTAGCCGTAGAATGTTGAAATTTTGGATTTATGACTGTTGTAACATCTAGTTATGCATCTCCCCTTTTGATTGCAATCGACAGGACAAAAGTGTCCAAAAAACGCAAAATCCAAAAAAAAATTGGATTTAAGGTAGAAGTCTTTTTTATTTTCTTACTTAACACCGGTGAAATCTACCTCCCGTTTTCCAGCGTGCCGAAAGGAATTTTTTTAGGTTGAAATATTTATGCAGTCCGGAGATATATAAAGAAAATTTAGGCCAACATTTTTTACGCACTATATATACATACAGAGTGTCCCATATAAAACGCAACCCAACCTTATATTGGTAGGTATTAAAATAATAAAAATGCATGTGTAAATGTAAATGTAATTTTTATTATTACCATCGATTACCTTACATTTAGAGTAAATGTTGGAAGTGGCCGCCATCTTCTTGAATACAAGCTTCAATTCTTTTTACAGCGTTTCTTGCAACTTTTTTCAAAATTTGTGGCTGGATATTTAATACAGCTTGTTCAATATTGACTTTCGATTGTTCTAGTGTTCCTGGTTTGTTGCTGTAGGCTTTTTATTTGATAACCCCACAGAAAAAAATCCGCCGCAGTCAAATCTGGAGAACTTGGTGGCCACAAGCCTCGACCGATAACAAGATTACCAAAGAATTCCTCAACGAAATCAGAAGTTGAACATGCGTAGTGCGATGTCGCACCGTCATGTTGTAGTCAGCAGTGTCTGTCTTCCTCTTCCAAGAGTGCAATGAACTGAAATAAAATATCCTGATATTGTTCTGCATTAATGGTGTACTCGAAAAAAAAAAGGACCGATTATTTTCTTCCGCGTTATCGCAGACCAGATGCCCGACTTTTGCGGGTGTAATTGTTTTTCGTGATAAACGTGAGGGTTTTAAGCGCTCCAAATTCCACTGTTTTGGCTGTTTACGTAGCCGTCCAAATGAAACCGTGCTTCATCTTTGAAAAATAACGAATCCATGAACATTAATTCCCTCGCGCAGAAATCGACGGAACCGTTGACAATATTGTAGCTGATTTTCTTTGTCGGCTCAAGAAGTCGATAAACTGTTTCAATGCGATAAGGTCGTAATTGTAATCGTTTGGTCGCCCGATGAACAGTCGATTTAGACAAATTAATTTCAGCAGACAAACGTCTGATCGATTTATTTGCCGTGGCGAGTAATCGGTATTTGATTTCAGCGACTGTATCTGTATTCAACACTGACGCAGATCTTTTGTGTTCCTTGTTATTAACAAAACCGGTCTCTCCAAATTTTGCGACTGACCTTAATACTGATGTTTTGTTAGGAGATGGTTTATCTGGGTACTTATGGCGAAACAAATCTTGGACTGCAACCGCTGATTTCTTACTGAAGTACGACTCAACAATGAAAACACGTTCATCTAGCGAAAACACCATCTTGTCTCCAGCAATACACTGAACGTTATGATTGCATTGTTGTTACTATCGGTAGTGTTCTACTGCGTCGCCGCGATGTTCAGATGTTGGACGAGTTCATTTCAGTAACGAGTAGTGGAGTAAGCTTGACTTTTGAAATTTCATTGATGAGTGATTGATGGGTTGCGTTTTATACGGGACACTCTGTATATATATATATATATATATATATATATATATATATATATATATATATACTTCACTATTTTCTATGATTTTTCACACCCCAAATTCTGAATGATCTTCATATCTTTCCATATAATTATAGATTTTGCAGCTATATAAGTATTTTAAAGAATAGTAAATACAATTTTCATTATTCATATATAATGAATTGGATAAAACAGAATTTATATAGGCATAATACAGATTCGTATACAACAGATTATATTTTATTTGAAAAATTTTAGAAAACAAATTTTGTTTTATTTGTAACTAAAATTTTAATTTTAACGGAATATATTTTTGCTTTGTTGCCGACTATTATAGAATATAATGCAGAGAAAATATTGTCGTGTCAAAAAATGACCGATTGAGTTTTATGTATTTATGTATTTTCCTACTCAGGGGAACATGAAACGTCAAGATCTACTAAAAAAAAAAAAAAAAAAAAAAAAAAATCGTTTAGTATAATGCGTGAGCATTATTTCCCCCCCCCCCTCAAAACAACGTTCACTTACCCAGTCACTCACTCACTCTCTCACTGTATGTTTGTATTGCCTCTATTTCGCTTAACATCTTAGAACGGTTTAAGTAAAAACATGAAATTTAGTAAGATGATTTTTATATACAGAATAAATATATATATATACAGTTAATTCGGAAAGCTGCTATGCACTGGAATTACGTAAATACAATAATAAAAATTTCATAATTCTTTATTACTTTGTATTTTTATTTCCTTGTACGAAGTAAAAATATTATAATAGCGAAATATTTCGGTTTTCAAATTTCAATTGAAATATCCATATTTTTATCATCCCTGAATCGATCGATTTTGACTAGTTTCGTCGTGGCGTCTGTACGTACATACATATGTACGTGTATGTATCTCGCATAACTCAAAAACGATTACTCGTAGGATGTTGAAATTTATGAATTAAAGACTTTTGTAACATCTAATTGAACACCTTCCCTTTTGATTTCAATCGACAGGAACAAAAGTGTTAAAAAAAGCCCAAAATTAAAAAAAAATTGGATTTTGAACTTTTTATTAACTTGAGTAATAAGTCCTCATTGAGAGGTTTTCAACGATGTATCATAAATGGTACTTATTTTCATTACTTTTAGAGTTATAGCCAAATAAAACTTTAATTAATAAAATATTTGGATCTTACAAGGGGAAGGCACATCTGTTCGAATTAACTTTATCGCCTTTTTTTTATTTTTATTTTTTTCAATTTAAATACATTGATCTGTTAACATCGATTTATAAAAAAAAATTACGATAAATAATTATTCAATAATAACAATAAAAAGAAAAATATCAGAAGTTATTAATGGAATAAAATTTTATGTACTTTACATTTTCAAAAAATGTGTATATGTAATTCAATAGACGTACAAGTAGTGTTCACGTTTTTTTCCTTTAATGAATATTTTTTAGTTCATAACTTCATCCCCAAAAAGGCTAGTGCCTCGATGTAACCAGGGAAGGTTTAAAAACCTTTCCTGGGATAACATAAATATATCCTGAAAATTTGAAAACAATGAGTCGGTTTATTCTCGCGTGATATTTCAAACAAACAAATAGGCCAATTTTTTTTTTTGCATTTATAAGAGTATATCAGATATGCTTAATGAATATTGAACCAAGCTGGTTTAACCTATGGCAGAGTCATCTTTAACATAGCTAATATTACTAGCTATTTCTGTATATCATTGATTCTCAAACGTTTTCACCCATCACCCACATTGAGATTCAAAAGTTTTGTAGTGTCCTCAAAATTTTTAAACTTATCATCTCTCAAAAAAAAACAATTGCTCTTTATCATCTGTCAAAAATTGCAATTGCTCTTTTTACAATGCATTCTTAACTGCTGAATTTTGAATAAGTTCATACATTTTTGAGGAGTAAATGAAATCAGTTACAGTAACTTCCGAATGTTATGTAAAAATGTTACGCGACTTCTGGCTACCAAAACTTAATGAACTCAGAAATAGAACCGAAAATTTTAGGTTTAACAATATGGGTACCACTGCACACAGACAACAACGAATCAACGAATTTTTTCAGAGAAATCTTTCCCGGATATCTTATTTTAAAACGAGGAGATATCCCATGGTTTCCACGGTTACTCGATCTTGCATTCCAACCTCCATAGGAGAAGATACCCACCTTGTAGGGATTCCGGTTGTCATACCCCCTCCACAATCATAGTCATGATGGGCTTTAACGGAGACACGATCTTTCAGCATGGGAGTTTTTTTGTTTTAGGGACATCTAAATGCTGAAATTTTTAAACAGAAGTGACGAACCTTTGATCATTTAAAAGCTGCTAGCTATCAACAAATCATTGCAATACCATTGGAAATGATAAGAAAAGGAACTTAACAAGACTAGCACTAGATAGGGAATCTTGGAGAGCTGCATCAAACCAGTCAAATGACTGAAGACAAAAAAAAAAAGAAAAGTAATAAGGAATTTCAGGGAGAGGTTAAAAATCTGTATAGATAGTGAAGTTCAGATATATGAACAATATAACTCAATAGTTATATTAATAAAACAAATAGAAAACACTGTTCTTTCAGAATATATTTTATTTCTTAATTTTCTTGTAATGTTTTTTTATTTATGTTTCTAACAATAGAAAGAGGAAAAGATTATGGAGGTAGCAGAATTTTGTTATTTGAGAAGTAGAATTACTAAAGAAGCAGGAGCGATATAAAATGTCGGGCGAAACGAGTCCTCAGTCACAAACATAATTCGTTTACATCAAAAATTATTTTAAATGTCAGGAAAAGATTTTTGAAAGTATATGAATTTTGAAAGTTTGGAGCGTAGCTTTAGATGGAGGTGAAACTTGGATGATCGGATTACCTGAAAATAAAAGATTAGAACCTTTTGAAATGTGGTGCTACAGGAGAATATTAAAAAAACAGATGGGTAGATAAAGTGATAAATGAAGAGGTGTTGCGGCAAATTGGATAAAAAAAGAACCATTTGAAAAAATATAGCTAAAAGAAGAAACAGAATTATAGGGCACATATTAAGACATCGTCTCTCTCTCTTTTTTCCTGTTTAGCCTCCGGTAACTACCGTTTAGATAATTCTTCAAAAGATGATATGTATGAGTGTAAATGAAGTGTAGTCTTGTACATTCTCAGTTCGACCATTCCTGAGATTTGTGGTTAATTGAAACCCAACCACCAAAGAACATCGGTATCCACGATCTAGTATTCAAATCCGTGTAAAAATAACTGGCTTTACTAGGACTTGAACGCTGTAACTCTCGACTTCCAAATCAGCTGATTTAGGAAGACGCGTTCACCACTAGATCAATCCGGTAGGTTATATTAAGGTATTCTGGAATAGTCTCTTTAATATTGGAGGGACTGGTAGAAGGAAAATATTGTGCAGGCAGGCAACGTTTGGAATTATGTAAAATAAATAGTTAGGGATGTAGGATGTAGGGGATATACCGAAATGAAACGACTAGCACTAGATCTTGGAGAGCTGCATCAAACCAGTCAAACGACTGAAATCAAAAAAAAAGAATTACGTTTCAAATCGGGGACTTATTTCTGCCGGACTCTGTATTATGGAGCAAACATTTTTTGACAGTTTTCTTTTTTGTAATTTTCTTGTAAGTTTTCGTTGGTTTTGTTGTTAATAAGAGTCGACATGTTTAAAATTTTATTTGTTTTCTGTAAACATTATTTACATCAATCTTCTTATAATTAAATTCTTTACAATTTATATTTTTAAAATATTTGATTTATTGCCAATTTAACAACGTTATTGTACGTCAAACGTAAAAAAATATGTGTTTTGACCCTATTTTTGGTGTAGGATATCTTAGAAACTAAGAGAGATGCAGTTCTGTGATCTATTTTTTTCGATTTCCCATCTCAAATACCATAAGAAACAATTGAATTTGCCTCTTAATTGACCTTCCCAGAATTTCAGAAAGGCTTAATTTAACTAGAGGAACTGAAACTCGGGCGAAATCTTTCACTCTGTATAACACACTAACGAAGTGTTTTCGGATCTGTTTATATGACCTTTTTCTTATTTTTAGCCTCTAGAATGAGTTGTCAAAGTATTGCCCTTTCCTCCTGAATCACTCTGTATATATAAAATATAAACTCAAGGAATTAAAAAAAAAAAAAAAAAAATTAAACCGAAAGGAAATAGGGGAGAAAAGAATAAAAAATAAATATTTCATTTGAAAGTGGGTTTTAATTTATAAAAAAAGTTTTGGATACCTATATCCTTTAAAAAGATTTTCTATAAAAATCCTGCGTAGAAAATTCAAATTTGATTTTTCGCGTTACCTTCCCCCTTCCCACTCACTTAGTTTTTAATTCCTTTACTTCGTACAAGGAAGAAAAAACTATGATTTTTGTTTAAATCAAATTAAAATAAGGAATAAATTTTTTGGAGAAAATTTTATTTCATAAGTTGGCAAGTATAAGTTTTTATATATAATTAGTTTCATTTACGTATTTTTTAGCATAGAATGACATTTTGTTTTCTATAGTTTTGATAACCTAATAACCATCCTTTATAAAAATACCTTTAAAATTTTAAAGTATTATCGATTGTTACGAATTTTCTTTTTTTGTCTTTAGTCATTTGACTGGTTTGATGCAGCTCTCCAAGATTCCCTATCCTGTGCTAGTAGTTTCATTTCAGTATACCCGCTACATCCTACATCGCTAACAATTTGTTTTACACATTCCAAACGTGGCCTGCGTACATAATTTTTTCCTTCTACCTGTCCTTCCAATATTAAAGCGATTATTCCAGGATGCCTTAATATGTGGCCTTTAAGTCTGTCTCTTCTTTTAACTATATTTTTCCAAATGCTTGTTTCTTCATCTATTTGTCGCAATACCTCTACATTTGTCACTTTATCCAACCATCTGATTTTTAACATTCTCCTATAGCACCGCATTTCTAAAGCTTCTAATCTTTTCTTCTCAGATACTCCGATCGTCCAAGTTTCATTTCCATATAAAGCGACACTCCAAACATACACTTTCAAAAATCTTTTCCTGACATTTAAATTAATTTTTGATTTAAACAAATTGTATTTCTTACTGAAGGCTCGTTTCGCCTTCAGTAAGATAATTGTTACGAATTATCTTGATTCATATAAATATATTTGGAATATCCTTCTTTTTTCTCGTGGTCACTTATTCATTAAATGCTTCCCGTGAAGGAAAACAAGCAATTGAATCACCAAAAAACATTGTGTATCGCAGACCATTCCAATAATTTTGATTTATTTAATTGAAATATAAATGATCTACATTTTATTATGTTCATAATATAATTTGTCAATTATAATAAAAAATTTATTTAATTCATACACCCAAATTTAGCAACAGCGAAGCATTGTTGGGTCTAGTATATAATTGTGTGTGTGTGTGTGTGTGTGTGTGTGTGTGTGTGTGTGTGTGTGTGTGTGTGTGTGTGTGTGTGTGTGTGTGTGTGTGTGTGTGTGTGTGTGTGTGTGTGTGTGTGTGTGTGTGTGTGTGTGTGTGAAAGAAGTGTGTGTGTTAGAAAGAATCGTGACTTTATTTGTAACAAGGATCACGTACTTAAAGTAACTTTCTAAGTAAAAATGACCTTGAAATTACAATTTATTTTAGGTCAACTGAAAACAGTTTAATTGTCCATTATAAGGAAAAAAAATTTCGTTGGACAACCATAATTATTCTTTTGTTGTATTAGCTATGTTTTTGTAACTTTTTAAATAAAATAATTTATATAGATTATTATTATTTTAAAATAATACAGTTTTAAAAGGATCATATAAAATTTCTAAATATCGATTATTTCATTTATTAATAAAGTTTATTTCTTAATATTCCAACAAGGAAAAAATGTATTTAACATTCATTTTAAAAAGATATTGGATAACAATTTTTCATTGAATTATTTTTAAATCTATTTTAAGAATTCATTATTATTTTTATCAACAAAAAAATCCATGGAAAAAGATTTCTTTTAAGAAAATAATTTAAAACAAATATTTATAATTTTATCTTTATATTATTGGTGCGAAATTTAAAAAAAAAAAAAAATATTAACTGGTAATTTAAGGGTAAATTTTAAGTAAAAATTAATGAAGTTTATTAAAGGATTAATTTTTATTATAGTTGAAGTAAAGAAAATATTGTGATACGAAAATTTTCAGTTTCTAGATTTCAACGGAAATATCCATTTTGACCATCCCTGAATTCATTTTCACTAGTTTCAGTGTTACGTCTGTACGTAAGTACTTATGTATCTCGCATAACTCAAAAATGATTATCCGTAGGATGTTGAAATTTTGAATTTAGTACTGTGTAACATCTAGTTGTGCACCTCATCTTTTGATTGCATTCGACTGAACGAAAAGAGTCCAAAAAACCCCTAAATTTCCAAAAATTGAGATTTTGGACTTTTTCATAAATGTAGTAATAAATTCTCATTGAGAAAATTTCAACGATATATCATAAATGGAATTCATTTTCACTAGTTCCAGAATTATAGCCAAATAAAATTTTATTTAATGAAATATTTGGATCTTAGAAGGGGATTGTCCCTTTTTTAAAAATTAAATATATTGATTTATTAATTATTAATCTGTCATTGTAAAAACAATTACGATGAGTAATAATTGAGTATAAAAAAAAGAAAATATATCAGACATTTTTAATAAAATAAAATTTTATATACTTTTTTTTTTAAAAAAATGTGTAAATGTAATTTTTTTATTTATGTGATAGTGTTTATTCATAAAATAATGAACTACAGGATGTCCCATATTAAACACAACCCTACCTTATATTGGTAGGTATTGAAATAATAAAAAGGCATGTGTAAATGTAAATGTAATTTTTATATTACCATCCATTATCTTACATTTAGAGTAAATGTTGTAAGTGGCCGCCATCTTCTTGAATACAAGCTTCAATTCTTTTTACAGCGTTTCTTGCAACTTTTTCCAAAATTTTTGGCCGGATATTTAATACAGCTTGTTCAATATTGACTTTCAATCGTTCAAGTGTTCGTGGTTTGTTGCCGTAGGCTTTTTCTTTGAGGTAACCCCGTAGAAAAAAATCCGCCGCAGTCAAATCTGGAGATCTTGGTGGCCACAAGCCTCGACCGATAACACGATTACCAAAGAATTCCTCGACGAAATCAGAAGTTGAACCTGCGTAGTGCGATGTCGCACCGTTATGTTGTAGCAAGCAGTGTCTGTCTTCCTCTTCCAAGAGTGCGATGAACTGAAATAAAATATTCTGATATCGTTCTGCATTAATGGTGTACTTGAAAAAAATAGGACCGACTATTTTCTTCCGCGATATCGCGCACCACAGGCCCGACTTTTGCGGGTGTAATTGTTTTTCGTGATAAACGTGAGGGTTTTAAGCGCTCCAAATTCCACTGTTTTGGCTGTTTACGTAGCCGTCCAAATGAAACCGTGCTTCATCTGTGAAAAATAACGAATCCGTAACATTAATTTCCTCACGCAGAAATCGACGGAACCGTTGACAATATTGTAGCCGTTTTTCTTTGTCGGGCTCAAGAAGTCGATGAACCGTTTGAATGCGATAAGGTCATAATTGTAATCGTTTGGTCGCCCAATGAACAGTTGATTTAAACAAACTAATTTCAGCAGACAAACGTCTGATCGATTTATTTGGCGAGGCGAGTAATCGGTCTTTGATTTCAGCGACTGTATCTTTATTCAACACCGACTCAGATCTTTTGTGTTCCTTGTTATTAACAGAACCGGTCTCTCTATATTTTGCAACTAACCTTAATACTGATGTTTTGTTAGGAGCCGGTTTATCTGGGTACTTATGGCGAAACAAATCTTGCACTGCAACCACTGATTTCGTATTGAAGTACGACTCGACAATGAAAACACGTTCATCTAGCGAAAACGCCATCTTGTCTCTAGGAATACACTGAACGTTATGATTGCATTGTTGTTACTATCGGTAGTGTTCTACTTCGTCGCCGCGATGTTCAGATGTTGGACGAGTCCATTTCAGTAAGGAGTAGGGGAGTAAGCTTGACTTTTTAAATTTCATGGATGAGTGATTGATGGGTTGCGTTTTATATGGGGCACTCTGTATAACCAAAAAATAGGCACCGAAATGTACCGATCACTTGCCAAAAATCCTGATTCGTTAGTATCAATTTCTACAATTAAATTTCTAGTTTAACTTTCATTACATCAATTTTCATTAATAAAACAAAAAAAATGTTACTCTAGATGTATTCTCAATTTTGGGTACTTAATAATCCAATTCCAAGACGCCGCCGACCAGGGCAACCGCCCGGAGAGCCGGGCCAAGCAGCTAGTAACTAAATAAAATAACCGTGAACAATAATAGCAATAGTAATAATGATAATAATAAAATATGAATTACCAGCTAAACCGTAACTAAAGAAACGGAACCTGAAAATTAGTTATAACGTTTTTTGTTAATTTGGTAATTAACTGTGAAGTTAATTTTACAAACTCTAGTTTCTGGTTTTGTTATATGGTGACTGTGCAATACCCCTTCTTCTTTTTTAGTAGTAGAGTTCAGTCCGCAAAAGTACTTTTCTCTTTCTCTTGCATAAACGAATATATTTCCCTCTACTCTTACATATAATTTCCTCCCTATCTCTTTATCTTATTTGAATTAACAGAGGAGAAAAGCCTACTTGTTAATTATAGTTATTTGTGGTTTATAAATGAATGTTTTCAAAACTTTAATATTACGCTATTTCAGTTGCAGAAGCTCCAGTATAATCTCTTTATTCAATTATGATTAAATTTAATAAAAATAATAGTAATAATATTTAAAAAAAAAAAATTAATTTATATTTGAGCAAAATAAATTAAAATTATATTCTATATTCATAATTTATTTCTTTACAAAGATTAATATACTGTAATTTATTTTAGTAAAGTCACTGAAATAATGAATTATAACTCTATGTTTCAATTAATTTTAATTAATAAAATTTGATTCTTGTAAATATTAAAACCATTTGTTTCGTAACAAAAATATTTTTGATTATATACCTAATTGTTTGTTTGTTTGATTTATAAATAAAATTAAGTTTAATTTTATTAAAAAGTAAAAATTTTTATTTTGCCTTTCGCAATCTCCCCACATGATAAAAAGTATTTAATCTTTCTTTATTTAGACATTTATAACTTTCTCTTCTAAGAAACGCTTAACCAAAATTTTATAATAACCAATTAAAATACCGATTAATAAATAACTGCGCATTGCAGGTGAGAAAGCGATAGATATATAATACAAACTGGTGTGTAATATTTATGAAAAGGGGAAAGTTCCGTTAGACTTTAAAAAGAGTGTTATTTTCATGTTAACAAAAAAAAGTAGATAATATGAAGAATATTGGTTTAACTAGTCATACATCAAAAATTTTAACTAGAATTCTATACAGAAGAATTGATAAGAGAGTAGAAGAAATGTTAGTAGCTGCTCAATTTGGTTTCAGGAAAAGTATTCAGTGATAAGGGAAGCAATTTTAGTGCTCAGAATAATAGTATGAGGAAACTTTAAAAAAAATTAAAAAACGTATATGGTTTTTATAGACTTTGAAAATATATTTGATAACGTAGACTGGAATAAAATGTTCACCATTTTAAAAAATTTAGGGTTCAAGTATAAAAATAGAACAATCGCTAATAATTACGGGAACCAAACTGCAACAGTAATAATTGAAGAACATAAGAAAGAAGCCGTAATAAGAAAGGGAGTCCGACAAGGATATTCCCTATCCCCGCTACTTTTTAATATTTACATGGAACTAGCAGTTAATGATGTTAAAGAACAATTTAGATTCGGAATAACAGTACAAGGTGAAAAGATAAAAATCTTACGATTTGCTGATATAATAATTCTAGCCGAGAGTAAAAAGGATTTAGAAGAAACAATGAATGGCATACGCAAGAACTATCGCATGAAAATAAACAAGAACAAAACGAAAGTAATTAAATGTAGTAGAAATACCGAAGATGGATCACTGAATGTAAAAATAGGAAGAGAAAAGATTATGGAGGTAGAAGAATTTTGTTATTTGGGAAGTAGAATTACTAAAGATGGACGAAGTAGGAGCGATATAAAATGCCGAATAGCACAGGTAAAACGAGCCTTCAGTCAGAAATATAATTTGTATAGATAAAAAATTAATTTAAATGTCAAGAAAAGATTTTTGAAAGTATATGTTTGGAGTGTCGCTTTATATGGAAGTGAAACTTGGACGATCGGAGTATCTGAGAAGAAAAGATTAGAAACTTTTGAAATGCGGTGCTATAGAAGAATGTTAAAAATCAGACGAGTGGATAAAGAGACAAATGAAGAGGTATTGCGGCAAACAGATAAAGAAAGAAACCTTTGGAAAAATATAGCTAAAAGAAGAGACAGACTTACAGGCCACATATTTAGGCATCCTGGAATAGTCATTTTTATATTGGAAGGATAGGTAGAAGGAGAAAATTGTGTAGGCAGGCCACGTTTGGAATATGTAAAAGAAATTGTTAGGGATGTAGGATGCAGGGGGTATACCAAAATAAAACGACTAGCACTGCATCAAACCAGTCAAATGATTCAAGACAAAATATATATATTTCCGTTTCTTGTAGACACGTAAATTTTGCGTCAGTCACTTTCAAATTCATACACAAAATATAAAGACGCAAAATCTCTGTCTACATCGTTAATGGGCAAAATCGGACCATGGGGGTGGAAATATCGGGAGCTTTTTTGAAAAAAAAATAATAATTCGATAACTTTCGTAAGGAAAATATCGAATTTGTTTAAAGTTCCTATAATTCTTTGGATAAAGTCCTAAAACTTATCTAGGTAAGTCTTTTTGATATCACCAACCACTGGCCCACAGGGCCACCCACCACCCTCCACAGGGGGAAATAAGGGGAAGTTTGGAAGGAAGGAGAAGAGTAAAGGAAGGGGAAGAGTAAAGTATCGTGGAAGGGTAATGTAGGGGGAAGGGTTAAGGAATAGTGGAAGTTGGAAAGGGGCAAAGGGTAAAATGAAAAAAGGGACAGGTTACATTTTTTGAATTCCGAAATGTTCAGTTTGTTATGTATTATCAAACTTTCAATTGTTTATGTATATATATACATAAATTAAATGCACTCAAATCTAGCAAAGCGAAGCATTGTTGGGTCTGCTAGTATTAGAATAAATAACCAATGTCAGGAAATTAGTAAAACCTTTTTCATCAGATTTTTATTATTGAATTTATTGAAAGGATATTAAATTAATAAAAATCCAGAAACTGGCAAAAGATTAAAAAATAATCTTTTTTATACTTTGTTAGTTATTACCACTTATAATTGTACTGCTTAGAATTAATTTAAAAAAAAAGGTACTTTTCTCCTTTAATAATTGGATTCTATCCAATTTTTAAATAGAATAAAAAACTAAATATAATGATTTTCGATAACTTATGCAACAGAATTAATTTTTTAAAAACACATAAATTTAGTATCGGTATTAATTTTTGTAATGTTTATAACTCATTTAAAATTGACTTTGTTAATTTTATTCATTTTGATAACGTAAAAAAAATTTCTTATTTAAATCTTTAATAAACTTTTCTTAACAGATTTCCTAATAATTTGGAGAAAGAAATTGCTACTGCCCCGGTCAAATTTTATTGGTGGGAGGCAGGACCAACTTTCCTTAAACCTACCGAGTGGTGTAGTGGTGAACGCGTCTTCGCAAATCAGGTGATTTCGAAGTCGAGAATTCCAACGTTCAAATCCTAATAAAGGCAGTTACTTTTATACTGATTTGAATACTAGATCGTCAATACCTGTGTTCTTTCATGGTTGGGTTTCCATTAATCACACATCTCAGAAATGATCGACCTGACACTGTACAAGACTACACACTTCACTTACACTCATACATATCATCCTCATTTATCCTCTGAATTAATAACTGACAGTGGTTCTCGGAGGATAAACAGGAAAAGGTAAAACGGACCAACTTTTTTAATTTCCTAAACACGATTCCGAAATGTTTATATAACAATTTTGCCAGGAAATCACCGTTTCCCTAAAGTTAATGAAAATTAGGATATGCGTTTAGAACATACGTTGAGGTCGGTTGGCAACAGTTTTTTACGCAGTTAATAAAAGATGGTTGTGCTAAAACAGAAGATACGTTTAGTTATATCGTTGAGGAGCGAGTAATGACAAGTATATGGGTTCATGAACTATAATTTACGAATCAAATAATAAAGCTAATTAGTGGTACGTTTTGGTAATGCTTTACCACCACGAAAAGCAAGAGTGTTGGCTTGGGAAAAACGTGCGATTAAATTACGGAGTATTAAAGATAGGTCGTGGAGTGGATGAAAGTTAACACGGTTAGAAACATGTACTGCTGTTGCAATTTCCATTGAACAAACACTAATGAAATCGATTCGTAAACTGCCAGTTGAACTTCGTATAACGCGGACGACGATGTAAGACCATATGAAAAATGACTTGAAAATAAGGCAATTTCGTTCGTTTTTCATCAATAAACTGTCAAAAAAATATGGAACGTCGCGTTGCATCCTGCCTGGCTTAATCAGAAAAATTCCACGCTTCGTTAAAATATATGTTATACTAACGAATTATTATTATCGCAGTTTACGTGCCAGAAATGTGTCATTTCTGGCGAAAGGAAATCCTTACTATGCGATAGATTTGGATAAAAATCCATCGCACGTCATGATATGGGCTGAAATTTATTTGGTCCTTCTTTTTTTGAGGCGTCAGTTAATACGCAAACTTATGTAGAGAGGTTGGAAGCATTATGGCGTGGAGGTATACCATAGCAGCAAGGGGAACCTACACGTTTTGCTCTACACCTAATATACTAAAATTTTTTCTGGAGAACTGAAATCCGGGTGAAATATTCTTCTACCCGTAACCCGATAAGAAAGAACTTTTTTTCTCTTATTTCAAGCTTTAGTATCAGTTCCAAATTGTTTCCCTTTCCTCCTGAATCACTCTGTAGAAATTTAAAGTTTTAAGATAATGAACAAATTTTTTTTTTCAAAGTTATAAAAATAAAAAAATAATTAATAAAATGGGCTACCTTGTTTAAAAAAAAAAAATAATATGTTTGGACGAAGTATCATATTACTTTAAACAACATTAATTACCATTAAATAATTTGAAATAAATATTCTAAGTCAAGTTACATTACAAAATGTTAAAAAAAAATGGTACCTTATTTTGTTTTCACCATAATAAAATACTTTTTAAAAATAATAAAAAATTACTGTTTATCATCGTTAAACGCAAAATAAAATTATCTAAATGATGATGTGATTTGTTTAAAAATCTGTTCAGTATTTTTTATTTTATAACACTTTAAACATGAGTATATATATAATTACTGCGTCGAGAGTAGTATTATGAACTATGGTGGGGGTAAGCTATTGTGTAGTGTCGAACAACTGAAAGCATAACCTTATTGTGTTTATTGCATCAGTAGAGACGTCGCGGTCAGTTCGTTTGTTTACGTACGCTGATACTTTAATTGTTTCAAATCAAAAATTATAAAACAGTGTGTTAATTTGTTGTTATTTAGGTTTAGAACTTTGTTCATATTTTGTATTACAATACAAATTACCTAATTATTTGGTAAGTGTTTTTTTTTTTTTAATATTTATTACATTTAATATAAATTATGTATGATAATTTATTGCTTGTTATCGGTACATAAGAGGGTAATTTTTATTAGTTTATTACTTTTTTACTGTAATTTAATTGATAATTATCATTAAATTTAGATTGCTGTACTAAATATGCAGTTTCTTCTACCCAAAGTTTATTTATCGTATACGACATTACTGACTTGTATATCTAATTGTTCTACAATGTGTAGATAATTTATTTTGATCACTTTCGTTTTTTTCTTTTTGTCTATGAATATTTACAACGGTTGAAAACTTTATTTTTGATGAAAGATTTTGCAAAGAATTTAAATATTTTCGATTACCTGATTTGAATAAAGTGACTTCTTCAGAAGGAAGCTGTGTTATATAGCTACAACCATTAACTTTTGTTTTCAATACGATATTATAAAGACGAGACCTTTTAAAAAACCAATGGGTTCATGTCATCTTCAAAGGCAAAATATAGATTCCGTTGCGTTGTACTAATAAAATATTTTCCAAAGAACTAGGATTTTGGAACAGATTCATTTTTTGAAAAGTCAAATTTATCATTATCACAAATTATTAAGTTGGTTTATTTTTAATGATATAAACTGGATATGTAAGAATTTTTTTTAGTTTCAATTGGGAATACAGACGTCAGAATTATCTTCCCGTACCTGTTGTCGACTGGAAAAATATTTTCAGGGCCATATGTGCTCATCATTTGATTATGAATCCACTGCAAATTTTGGGGCCTGGAATTCACGTGGAAATCAATAAAACATTACTAATGAGGCGAAAGTACAAAATGTAGGTCTTGTACTGGAGAAGCAATGGGTTTTTTTGGATCACAAAATTTCCTTTACTTCGTGCAAGGAAGTAAAAATTAATTTGTTTGTCCCGTATGCATTCATCATTCATCTGATTGCGATGAAACTTTGATGAGTTATTGTACGCACGCCCGTGAAGCTTTCTAGATTAGTTTTGACCCGCTAGGTGGCTCTGGGTTCGAGATATTTTGTAAAATTTTATTTATAGACCGATTTGGCTTATATTTACGTGAAAAGAAATTTTTTTTCGAAAACTATATACAGACTTTCTTCTTCTACATATTTGTGAAAGGTAATGTTCGTATGTGTGTCCGCTATAGATTAAAAAACTACTGGACCGATTTATGCGTGGGCTTTTGCAAATTGGTCCGCGTTGTGCTTTCTCTTTCCTGTTTAGCATCCGGTAATTACATTTATAAAATACTTCAGAGGATGATATGTATGAGTGTAAATGAAGTGTAGTCTTTTACAGTCTCAGTTCGACACATTCCTGAGATGTGTTGTTAATTGAATTCCAACCACCAAACAACATCGGTATCCACGATCTAGTACTAAAATCCGTATAAAAATAACTGACTTTACTAGGACTTGAACGCTGGAACTTTCGTATTCCAAATCAGGTGATTTGGGAAGACGCGTTCACCACTAGACCAACACGGTGGGTTGGTCAACATTGTCCGGAGTAGGTTTAACTATTGAAAACCTCGATCTGATCATTAGAAAGAAAGTTAGGGGTATTTTTAACTACTGTGTTTAGTGAGTAGTTTCAATTTAATATGAAAAATAATGCTGTTTTGACAATTGGATTTAATTACATTGACTTACAAAGTAAAAGGTTATATTTGGTGAAATTCCGAAATGCTACGTTTTTTAATGTTTTATCGAACTTTCAATTCTGTTCAATTAATATTATATATATATATATATATATATATATATATATATATATATATTATTATATATATATATATATATATTATTATATATATATATATATATATATATATATATATATATATATATATATATATATATAAATACACATAGATTAAAAGTCCCCTTATTACCCTTTAAATAAATGTAAGTCTCTAATACTATGTTTTTAAAATCTTATGATGTAACCATCAACAAAATGAAAATAAAAACGCAATCGCAGAAAGTTACTAAAATTGAAAACTATGTTTATTATCAAGTAGACAGTAACAAATGCATAAATAAAAATAATACGATTTTAATTATAAATTTCAACTTATATTAAATAATCAGATGTTTCACCAATTGACATAGACACCACAAGACTTCCTATTACGTCTTTTTTTTTGTCTTCAGTCATTTGACTGGAGCTTTGATGCAGCTCTCCAAGATTCCCTATCTAGTGCTAGTCGTTTCATTTCAGTATACCCTCTACATCCTACATCCCTAACAATTTGTTTTACATATTCCAAACGTGGCCTGCCTACACAATTTTTTCCTTCTACCTGTCCTTCCAATATTAAAGCGACTATTCCAGGATGCCTAAGTATGTGGCCTAAAAGTCTGTCTCTTCTTTTAACTATATTTTTCCAAACGCTTCTTTCTTCATCTATTTGTCGCAATACCTCTTCATTTGTCACTTTATCCACCCATCTGATTTTTAACATTTTCCTATAGCACCACATTTCAAAAGCTTCTAATCTTTTCTTCTCAGATACTCCGATCGTCCAAGTTTCACTTCCATATAAAGCGATACTCCAAACATATACTTTCAAAAATCGTTTCCTGACATTTAAATTAATTTTTGATGTAAACAAATTATATTTCTTACTGAATGCTCGTTTCGCTTGTGCTATTCGGCATTTTATATCGGTCCTGTTTCGTCCATCTTTAGTAATTCTACTTCCCAAATAACAAAATTCTTTTACCTCCATAATCTTTTCTCCTCCTATTTTCTCTTCTTGTTTATTTTCATGCGATAGTTCTTGCATAGGACTTCATCTATGCCGTTCATTGTTTCTTCTAAATCCTTTTTATTCTCAGCTAGAATTACTATATCATCAGCAAATCGTAGCATCTTTATCTTTTCACCTAGTACTGTTACTCCGAATCTAAATTTTTCCCTAACATCATTAACTGCTTGATCCATGTAAAGATTAAAAAGTAACGGAGACAGGGAACATCCTTGTCGGACTCCCTTTCTTATTACAGCTTCTTTCTTATGTTCTTCAATTATTACTATTGTTGTTTGGTTCCTGTACATGTTAGCAATTGTTCTTCTATCTCTGTATTTGAACCCTAACTTTTTTAAAATGCTGAACATTTTATTCCAGTCTACGTTATCGAATGCCTTTTCTAGGTCTATAAACGCTAAGTATGTTGGTTTGATTTTTTAATCTTCCTTCTTCTATTAATCTGAGGCCTAAAATTGCTTCCGTTGTCCCTATACTTTTCCTGAAACCAAATTGGTCTTCTCCTAACACTTCTTCCACTCTCCTCTCAATTCTTCTGTATAGAATTCTAGTTAAGATTTTTGATGCATGACTAGTTAAACTAATTGTTCTGTATTCTTCACATTTATCTGCCCCTGCTTTCTTTGGTATCATGACTATAACACTTTTTTTGAAGGATGACGGAAATTCCCCTTTTTCATAAATATTACACACCAGTTTGTATAATCTATCAAATTTATTACGTCTAATAAATTATATATACGCATTTGTAAAAAGTACATAAAATTTTATTTCACTAATAACTTTTGATTTTTCGTATTTTATTAAATCTAGCAATAGCAAAGAATTGCCGGGTGTACAAGGTATATATATATATATGTGTATATATATATATATATATATATATATATATATATATATATATATATATATATATATATACATACGAGTTGCTACCCAACAGTTAAGGGAATTTTACCATAAAAATAAGATAGCATAACATAACTTATAATTTCCACTGTCTCCTTCAAAGTAATCCACTTGGGCATGGATACAGTGATCACAGCGTTTTTCCCATGATTCCATTCATCCCTGGAAGTCTGCACGTGTTCGATGCACGTTCTGGGTTTCTTCCTAAATCTCCTCAATTTTTTTAAAACGATGGGTTTCAATTGAAATTTTATTTTCGGTTAGAGAAAAAAGTCGCACGGGAAAATGTCAGGCGAATAGAGTAGGTGAGGGGAATCACTACCGTCTTTTTAGAAGCCAAGAAATTCCGAACGGCTAGCGATGCGTGCGCGGGCGCGTTGTCATTGTGCAGAACTCATCTGTTGTTACCCCACAGATCTGGACGTTTACGCCAAATGCTTTCACGTAACCGCTTCAAAACTTCACAATATATATGTGTATATAAAGTCAAAAATTTGTTTGTTTGTTTGTTCTGGCTTCACGCCTGAACCAACCGACCGTTTCCTTTTACAGGATACATTTGTGTTATCCCAGGGAAGGTTTTAAGCCATAGACCGGGAAGGCCCTACCCTCTTGGGAGGTGAAATCAAGATTCATTAAACAAAAAAAAAGAAGATAATTACTTTTACTTAATTATTATATTTCAAACTCCATGACAACAGAAATAAATTATAAATTTTTCACACTCAAAGGTGTGTGTAATTTATTCACCATTCATAGTTATTACTATTCTGTCTTTTGTATTTAATTTCATTTTCAGATTACTTTAAAACCTTGTTATTTATTAGTATTATTCGCATAACTATGAGTGTAATGAACACTTTGAGGGAACAGGGAGGGGAGCCCTCTGGATAGATGTGAATGATGACTAAAGCGAGCTCAGTGGCCCTGGGATAGACCCCGGGAGGCTCCCTTATTTGTCTCCGGGGTTCACCAGGTCTATATATCTATCAAAAATATAGAAAATTAAATTTATGTTTATTTAAGTACATTTAAATTAGTTTCGTACCTAATTTTTTTTTTTTACTCTATATAAAATTATACGAATTTAGTATTTATGAAATTTATCAAATTTATGTTTCTTAATATATTTTGTATTGAAATCTTTTTTATTTTCATTTATAACTTTTCTGTATAGCAGTTTATTTTTTTTAAATATTTAAATACAATGGATCATGTCTAAGAAGTAACAATAAGTTGCATTGCCGCGTTTATCTCTTGTACTTGCTTTACCTAAACCGAATGCTAGTCCTGATAAGTTACTTAAGCGTATTTAATGAATGTTTATGAATTTTGAAAAAAAATTTAAAGGGCAGTATTAAATTACTTAAAAGTATCAATATTTTTTCGAAAAAAAAGAAGCACAATGGGAAAATGGTGGCCTGGTTTTAAATGTTGTGGACAATAGAGATAGTTAGGAAATATTTAATTTAAATTTAAATAACTTTTGCAAATTATTACTTTTTAAATGAGTCAATTATTTATTAAAAATGTCAACGGAAGTATATTAAAACCCTTATTAAATAACCAGTTACCTTAATTAGTGGTTGTAAAAGTGGATTTTAGTTACAGTCAATCGTAAAACCGAATTAAATACAATTTTACAGTTTAATTAAACACATAACCTATAAAATAATCATACCCTGAATATTAATAAATAACAAATCAATCCTCAATAAATGTAAAAAACAACCAAAATTGTATTGTTTTTTATGTTATTTATATAGAGACTGCCCTTTTTTAATGGTTGTTTACATAAAGATGTTTCTAAAATGCTGGGCTGACTATACATTTTCGGATTTTATTTGTAAAAAAACTACACAAAAAATATCCTTACGAAAATTTCCAATTTATCCTTCGTTCTCCCTAGGTTGATCATTTTGTTATATTTAAATAATAATTTTTATTTCAAGTTCGGATATACGAATCACATTAATATTTGGTAAACCTCTTGGTAATAAAGTTTTAAAATTAGAAAAAAATCAGGACTTAAATTTTTTTTTGTCATCAGTCATTTGATGCAGCTCTCCAAGATTCCCTATCTAGTGCTAGTCGTTTCATTTCAGTATACCCTCTACATCCTACATCCCCAACAATTTGTTTTACATACTCCAAACGTGGCCTGCCTACACAATTTATCCCTTCTACCTGTCCTTCCAATATTAAAGCGACTATTCCAGGATGCCTTAGTATGTGGCCTATAAGTCTGTCTCTTCTTTTAACTATATTTTTCCAAATGCTTCTTTCTTCATCTATTTGCCGCAATACCTCTTCATTTGTCACTTTATCCACCCATCTGATTTTTAACATTCTCCTATAGCACCACATTTCAAAAGCTTCTAATCTTTTCTTCTCAGATACTCCGATTGTCCAAGTTTCACTTCCATATAAAGCGACACTCCAAACATACACTTTCAAAAATCTTTTCCTGACATTTAAATTAATTTTTGATGTAAACAAATTATATTTCTTACTGAAGGCTAGTTTAGCTTGTGCTATTCGGCATTTTATATCGCTCCTGCTTCGTCCATCTTTAGTAATTTTACTTCCCAAATAACAAAATTCTTCTACCTCCATAATCTTTTCTCCTCCTATTTTCACATTCAGCGGTCCATCTTTGTTATTTCTACTACATTTCATTACTTTTGTTTTGTTCTTGTTTATTTTCATGCGATAGTTCTTGCGTAGGACTTCATCTATGCCGTTCATTGTTTCCTCTAAATCCTTTTTACTCTCGGCTAGAATTACTATATCATCAGCAAATCGTAGCATCTTTATCTTTTCACCTTGTACTGTTACTCCGAATCTAAATTGTTCTTTAACATCATTAACTGCTAGTTCCATGTAAAGATTAAAAAGTAACGGAGATAGGGAACATCCTTGTCGGACTCCCTTTCTTATTAGGGCTTCTTTCTTATGTTCTTCAATTGTTATTGTTGCTGTTTGGTTCCTGTACATGTTAGCAATTGTTCTTCTATCTCTGTATTTGAACCCTAATTTTTTTAAAATGCTGAACATTTTATTCCAGTCTACGTTATCGAAAGCCTGTTCTAGGTCTATAAACGCCAAGTATGTTGGTTTGTTTTTCTTTAATCTTCCTTCTACTATTAATCTGAGGCCTAAAACTGATTCCCTTGTCCCTATACTTTTCCTGAAACCAAATTGGTCTTCTCCTAACACTTCTTCCACTCTCCTCTCAATTCTTCTGTATAAAATTCTAGTTAAGATTTTTGATGCATGACTAGTTAAACTAATTGTTCTGTATTCTTCACATTTATCTGCCCCTACTTTCTTTGGTATCATAACTGTAATACTTTTTTTGAAGTCTGATGGAAATTCCCCATTTTCATAAATATTACACACAAGTTTGTATAATCTATCAATCGCTTCCTCACCTGCACTGCGCAGTAATTCTACAGGTATTCCGTCTATTCCAGGAGCCTTTCTGCCATTTAAATCTTTTAATGCTCTCTTAAATTCAGATCTCAGTATTGTTTCTCCCATTTCATCCTCCTCAACTTCCTCTTCTTCCTCTATAACACCATTTTCTAATTCATTTCCTCCGTATAACTCTTCAATATATTCCACCCATCTATCGACTTTACCTTTCGTATTATATATTGGTGTACCATCTTTGTTTAACACATTATTAGATTTTAATTTATGTACCCCAAAATTTTCCTTAACTTTCCTGTATGCTCCGTCTATTTTACCAATGTTCATTTCTCTTTCCACTTCTGAACACTTTTCTTTAATCCACTCTTCTTTCACAGTTTGCACTTCCTGTTTATAGCATTTCTTAATTGCCGATAGTTCCTTTTACTTTCTTCATCACTAGCATTCTTATATTTTCTACGTTCATCCATCAGCTGCAATATATCGTTTGAAACCCAAGGTTTTCTACCGGTTCTCTTTATTCCGCCTAAGTTTGCTTCTGCTGATTTAAGGACTTAAATACCTTTACAAATTACAAAATGGCGGCCATGTTTATTTTTAAATCCGTTATATCTCTGTAAATATTAGTTTTATAAAAATTTATGTTATTTTTTAAAATATTAAGCTATTTATTTTGAACAAAATGACATTTTATTTTTTTAAATCGGTTAACAAATAGTTGAGTTATGGCAGAAAATTGATGTTGTAATTTTGTGTCATAATAATTATTAGGTTTATTACTATGAGAAAAATAATTACTTACAATACAATCTAGTATTTACAATAGTAGAATTAACAATAAATAAAAACAAATAATATATAATCGAATTCAACGTAAAGTGGAGGACATGAAAACAGACACATAATTACATCAATTTTCTGCTATAATTCTATTTGTTAACAGATTTAAAAAAATTAAATGTCATTTTGTTCAAAATAAAAAACTTAATATTTTAGAGGAAACATAAATTTTCATAAAACTAATATTTATGGAGATATAACGGATTAAAAATTAACATGGACACCATTTTGTAGTATGCAAAATTATTTAAGTCCTTATTTTTTGCTTATTTTAAAACTTTATTACAAAGAGGCTTACAAAATATTAATGTGATTCCTCTATCCAAAATTGAAGTATAAATTATTATATAAAAATAATAAAATGGCATACAGGGGGAAAACAAAGAAAAATTTGATATTTCCAAAAAAAATATAGCCAGCCCACCTTTTAAGAAACACTGTTTTATATATATATACGAGGTGCGGCAATAAAGTAATGAGACTGATGTGAAAAAAAATGTTGCTTACCGTTTTAGTCATGTTTAATGTTGTCTCCTTCAAAGTAGTTCCCCTCTGATTGCACACACTTATTCCAGGGTTTCTGCCATTGATTGTAACATTTCTGGAACTCATCTTCTATAGTATCCTCCAAAACCCTCGTCACAGCTTTTTAGACATCTTGTGTTGTTTGAAAATTGTGTCCCTTGACCGCCATTTTGACTCTTAGAAATAGAAAAACGTCGGACGGAGCGAAATCTGGTTAATAAGGTGGCTGTGGTAGTACTGAAATTTGTTTTGAGGTTAAAAATTGCTGAACTGACAGAACAGTATGGGATGGCGCATTATAGTGATGCAGAATTCAATTATCAGCAATGTTGGCACGGACACGAAGAACTCGTTTACGAAATCTTTCTAAAATTTCTTTGTAGAAATATCGGTTAACTGTTTGTCCAGGAGGCACCCGCTCTTTATGAACAATTCCATTGGAATCGAAGAAGCACACAAGCCTGCATTTAACTTTTGAGTTTGACATACGAGCTTTTTTTGGTCTGGGTGATCCCTTTGAGCACCATTGCGAACTTTGGCGTTTTGTCTCTGGATCGTATTGAAAAAACCGACCTTCATCACCAGTGATAACACGGCTCAACAAATCTGGATTGATTTCCTTTTGCTCTAACAGATCGGCTGCCACATTTTTCCGTGTTTCTCGCTGTTGGTGTGTGAGATTTTTGGGGACCATCTTTGCACAAATCTTTCACGTACCAAGATCTTCAGTTAATATTAGACGAACCGTTTCTCGGCTGATGTTGAGTTCTTCTGCGATCATTTTCACGGATAATCTTCGATCAGATCGTACGATTTCACGCACCCTGGTCAAGTTGACATCTGTCCGTGAAGTTGATGGTCGTCCACTACGGTCTTCATCTTTAACATTCGTTCTGCCTTTACTAAAAATTTTATGCCACCGAAAAACTTGAGCTCTTGACACAACCTCCTCTCCAAAAGCCTTCTGAAGCTTACCGTAAGTTGTCGTCGCGTTTTCACCCGATTAAACGCAAACAGAAATGGCATACCGTTGCACAATATTTTGCGGTTTCATTTCGGTGACGAGAGACACAAACACGTGTTCACTTATTACAGCACGACTCACGAATGAACAGTTTCATCAATCTGCCGCTTGGACTAGAAGTAGCTTATAGACCAAGGTCAAAGATGGTGTGCCTACGCAGGCTGCAGGGTTTCTACATCTTGAAAAGAAAAATCAGTCTCATTACTTTATTGTCGCACCTCGTATATATATATATATATATATATATATATATATATTAGCTGCTCAGCCCAGCTTCACCAATCTTCACAGCCTAGTATCGCTTCGCTCTGCTCTTTGGGACGAAAAGGGAGAGAATCAGTTTTTTAAAACTGTTTTATTTATCGTAATAGTGTAAAAATACATAACTTTAAATTTAGTTATAAAATTAACAAATATATTACAAAATAATTGTAACTGTTTTACACACAACCCATGAGGTACAGCCATATGTAGTTTTTTTTTCGTTTTGAAAATTTTTTCAAGACACGATTCATTTTTGCGTGCCTCACATTAACTGCGTATTAAAAATTACTGTAATTATAGATTTTTACTATTAGTTTTTCCGGTACGTTTATTCGTTTCGATTTCTTATTTCTATTTCATAAATTTAACGTTAACTCTTGTACTGCTATCATATGCGCTGTTTAAATTTGTAAAATCGGTAGTACCGTACCGGATAACTAAATTTCGGTATAAGAGAATGACCGAATAACCAGACAATCGAATAATCGAGAATATATCTTTTATATGGAAACGTTATTCCAGCAAATAAGCTGTTTGAATTTTTTTAATTGATCGTACCGTTCCGGAGATATAAGTACATTTCGGAAAAATAACGGATAACCGAATAACCGGATAACCAAATGAGTGGCGTACATCTTTTTTTTAATGAAAACATTAGCACGCAACATGGTAAAAAATAAGCAGTTTCAATTTTTTAAATTAGTTATATTATCTCGTAGATATAACTGAACTTCGAAATAAAATAATGTCCGGATAACCGGACAACTGAATAATCGAGATTATATAAGAAAAACAAAAAAACCATCCTTGCAATAAATAGAAAAGTTTGGTAATTAACGCCACCGCAGCTACAGCTTTATTTAAAAACAAAGTAGTCAATCGGATTTCGGTGGAAAATGAACAGTCTCTTTATTAATTTTAATAAATGGTTATTTATATTTATTTATTTTATAAATAAAATTTAACCAAACTCTACCACGGTTCGCTTCGCTCGCTAACCTTGACTAATTTACACCGTAATTTTTTGAGTATTTATTTAATAAATTCAGTAATTATTACAATTATTTATTATATTTAATTAATCAAAACACTCCTGTTAATTAGTCAAGGTTAGCGAGTGAAGCGAGCGTAGGTTAAGTTTGGTTAATTATATTTATAAAATAAATATATTAAAATTAATAAAGAGGCTGTTTTGAATTTACGTTAAACTCTATATCGGCCCATTTACCACCGAAATCCGATTGATTACTTCGTTTTTAAATAAAGCCTTAGCTGCGGTGGCGTTAATACGTATGTACCAAAATTTTTCCCGAATTAGACTTTTTACTCTTTTTTTATATGTATAGATTAGTCATCATTCTTTTTTTTTTAAAAAAAGGATTATTTACGATCAGGTATAAATACTTGGAACATACGTGGTACTTTATGGACAATTCTATCTTCAACTCTTTGTAAAAAATAAAATCAAAACGTATTCTGTCTAGCTTAAATTTTTGCTCGATCATTTTCCTATTACATGAACTTATTTTTATATTTCAATATAAGACATTTTCTACATACAACTCTATGCTTAAACATATTTATGTTGAATTAATTTTTTTTGCAAATCATTTATATATTAGATATCAACGAAGATATTTGATGAACAAATGTATCAATTTGTTTTTTTTTATAGTGTTACTATACTCCCAGTCGCAGCTTCGCTCGCGCTATATGGATACATGGGTCTCCCGTGATGGTCAATCTTTTTATTTTATATTTATTAGTCGAGTAACCAGAGTCAGTCACACGTACAGTAACGATGGCATATCGCATTTCTCGTTGCTCAGTTGTTTCAGTCGAACGGGATCGGGCTGTGTGTATTCGATAGCTTTCCAATCTTGACTGTCTTTTGTCTTCGGTCTCTGCCGCACGAACAGTTTTCATCATACATGCTTTTTTTGTATTTCTCCCGATTGAAAAATGTATTTTAGGCACGTTATGATGTTTTGAAAAAAGATCGCTGAATTAAAAAAATTGCAGTTAAATACTTTACACACTTTAAATTAGTAACACAAACATGATAAACAAAAGAGGCTATATATTTATGTTTTTAAACAGCTGTAAAAAATTGTAAATGAATGAATCGTAAAAATTACATACACATGTGCGCTAAATCAAGTGAAACTTAGGAATAACTGTATATTAAAACCTCAGCCCTTTTCAAAATTAATCATTCAAAAAAATATTTGCTAAAAATTAATTTTTTTAGCTACTAACATAAACCTACCGGGTTGGTCTAGTGGTGAACGCGTCTTCCCAAATCAGCTGATTTGGAAGTCGAAAGTTCCAGCGTTTAAGTCCTAGTAAAGCCAGCTATTTTTACACGGATTTGAATACTAGATCGTGGATACCGGTGTTCTTTGGTGGGTTGGGTTTCAATTAACCACACATCTCAGGTACGGTCGAACTGAGAATGTACAAAACTACACTTCATTCACACTCACAATACATATCATCCTCATTCATCCTCTGAAGTATTATCTAAACGGTAGTTACCGGAGGCTAAACAGGAAAAAGAAAGAAAAGCTACCAACATAAACAAAAATATAACTAAATTGCGTATAATAAATTGACTTATATCCGCTGACTTATATTGACTTATATTTGGGTAAATAACCCAAAGGTTTTTTTCAAATAATCATCAACCCTTTTGAAATTGAAATACATATCTTTTAATTTTTTTATTTTTTTGCTCTATCTTCCTTCATTTATATGTTACTTTCGTAACATATAAATTTCGTTTTCTTCATATCTTAAAACGTAAAGATAATTAATTTTCACCTCCAATCCTACCGTGCGTTCAAAAGTAATACTTTTCTTCGAAAATTCGGTAAAAATAAGGTGCACATGCATAAAGTAAAAGACCCTTTTATTGAAAACAAGTTACTTTCTCTGATTACACGGAGGTCACCTGTTTTTCAGAAAGAAGAATGATGTATTAAAAAAGAAACTCAAACATACATAATTTTCGTTGTTTTACAAACTACTTTTGTGTTTGAACAGAGTCACAAATCTTGACAATGTAGCTGAGAAAAATCACGTTGCCACCGGCTGTCAATCGATGAATTCAGCCAGATACGAATCTAAATAGTGGCGACATGTGCTCCTACTTTTTTTGTTCTGCCATTTTGCCGATCCTAAATAGTGGCAAGCTGTGGTAACCCACTGTTGCCGCGCGGAGCACTGAGGGTTGCCCCGGCTAACTTCAGCTTGACTGCGATAAGCGCCAATCTGTTAATAAAATTATTTTCTTCAACATAGATAGCAAACTAACTTATCAGTAGCAACGCGTTGTATTAGTATGGCTTCCGTTTAATCAGAAAGTACCGAAAACAATAATACAAAATGGCGGACAGTGGAAAAATTAAGGAAAACCATGGTTTTCTACTTTAATTTTTATTTTATTTTAATGCTATGTTTAACTAATATTTCCTAATATTATTATTATTATTATTATTATTATTATTATGCTTTTACGGCCAACATGGGACCACTTAAGTCAATTTTAGTTGGATCTTTTCTAAGAAAAGCGTGTTATTTTACTCTTCCGAGCTGCCCAGTATTTCTTCATCCGTTCAGATCTTGCTTTCTTTTCTTCATCCGTAAACACCCTCTTCGTTGTATTTTGTCGTTTGTCTGTCTTTTGTTTAAATCTAATGCTTTTGTCTTTTAGCTTTGTAATTTTTCCAGTTTTATTCTGTAGGTCAGTCAGGGAAATTCCCAAATCTTTCATATCTTCTCTAATTTCTTTGATCCATCCAACTTCTAGCTTTTGGAACCAGAGCTTTTCAATGATATTTCTTGACAGTCTTGTTTCCGGTGTCCTTATGAGATGACCAAAGAAAGAGATTCATTTTTCCGCATAGTATCAGTAACAGGCTCTATTTCTCGATACACCACCTCATTTGGCACAATCCACCATCGGCCTTCTTTTTGGTGTTTTTTATTGATACACGTTCTGATAATTCTCCTCTCTATTTTCAGAATTTTTTCAATTCGGTTTTTCTGAGTGATTTTGAAAAGGGTCTCGCTTCCGTAGGTGACTTCTGGCTGTACTACAGTTTTATAATGTTTAAGTTTTGTTTTAGCAGAAAGGCATTTTTTGTTATATGTTGACCAAGTTAATTTTTGGGATTTAATCATTTTATTTGCCATGTCACTTTTTCATTTAAATTATAAGTTATTATTTCCCCTAGATATTTAAATTGTTTTACTATTTTAATTTTCTGATTATTTACCGTAATATGCTCTATTACCAGAGGATCTATGACCATCAGTTCAGTTTTTTCGAAAGAGATATGAAGCCCTATCTTTTGTGCTAGGTTTTGAAGACTCATGATTTGTGTTTTGGCTTCTTGAATATTATTTGCTAAAAGAGCGAGGTCATCTGCAAATCCCAGGCGATTTAGTGTGATGGAGTTTTTCTTAGTACCCATTTTTATATTTTTGGGATTTATTTCATACCATTTTCTCATGACAAATTCGAGAGCGCAGTTAAAAAGAAGTGGCGAGAGACCGTCTCCTTGCCTCAATCCAGTTTTTATGTAGAAGGGTTGAGAGAGTTCACCTCTGAATTTCACTCTGGACTGGGGTATCGGTTAAAGTTAATTTTATTATGTTTACGAGTTTAGGGTGAAGGCCCATGTTTCTCAGAATATTCAGCATGGATGGTCGGTGTAATCATAGGCCCTTTTAAAGTCGACGAAGGTAATTATTAGTTGTTTTTTCCGTCTTTTATATAAGTCCATCATAAGTTTTAGGGATATTATTTGCTCCGGGCAACCTCTCCATGGCCTAAATCCCCCTTGGTATTCCCCAAGTTCCAGTTCAAGTTGGTCTTTGCATCGGTTGTATATGATACTCGACAGGATTTTGTATGTGCAATCCAGGAGAGATATGCCTCTGTAATTTTTCGGATTAGTTTTATCCCCTTTTTTATGTAATGGATGAATGAGGGCTGTGGACCGTGTTCTGGAAGTTTTTCTTCGTTCCATATTTTCACGAGGCATAGATGTAAGGAAGTTTTCACTGAATAAAAATATATATTTCCTATATATTATATGAAAAAACAGGTGAGAAAAAATAGATTAATAAACAATCTTTTTTTTTATTAATGGATCCAAAAATATCAATATTTATCTAAAATTTCAAAATTTGATAATTTTTTTCAATTACTTCCAATTGTTTTAATTAAAAATATTTTTTAAAAATCAATAAAATATTTTTTTTTTAAATACATACGGAAATATTTGAGGGAAATTTTGTATTATTTTTTTCCCTCAAAACTCTAAGATAAAAAAAAATTAAATTATAATGCATTTTATATTGCTAAAAGTCTTTAAACAAGTTTATGATTAGATAATATATGAACTTAAGAAGGCTTTGGTATATTCCCAGTTGAGAATTTACTGCTTAGCTGTGTTTTATTCGCTTGGGTAAGTTAGAATAAACTTTCTTGTAGAAGTTTAATCAGTCTTACCACACCTCTAAAGCTGTATGTAATTTCTCTATGCGTGCGTGTAGAATAAATGTAATAAAATTGTATACCTTGAACACAAGAGTATTAAGCAACTTAGAAATATATAAGTACTATTATTTTTAAGTAGTTAAATATTAAAAGTAAGTCTTTTTTGACATTGACACAGAAATAATTTTTTTTTTTAAATAATACGATAATGTCAGTTAGTAACTTTTTAACGATATGAGTTTTTTCGGATATGAAAAATGTCAAAATCTGATGAGATTCGAACCATGAAAGTCATAGATTATGGGCAGAAATGTTTTTCTTAATGTAAAAAGTTGGTAAAGTAATGCTTGATTTACCCAGCTTCGCCAGTCAAGTCATGATTACCAAAATAAGATTTAAGAATCAAGTATTCTGATATTTCAAATAACAAAATTTTAATTTTATGGGTTTCCTTATTCTGAGGGTAAAAGTTTGGAAAAATTTTCATGTGGGCATCACATGACTTTCCTGTACGCCTATGAAATTACATATACATATTTTTTTTAAAATAAAAAGTACATTTAATTTTATTTCATTAATAACTTACCATATTTTTATATATATATATTATTTTTATTATTGAATTATTTATTGTAAACTTATTTTACAATCAGAGGTTAATAATTATTAATAAATCAATATATTTAAATTAAAAAAAAAGGAGATAAAGTCTGATTCGAGCCGATGTGCCTTTCCCTTCTAAGATCTAAATATTTCATTAATTAAAATTTCATTTGGCTATAATTCTGGAACCATTAAAAATAAGTACAATTTACGACGTATCATTGAAAAGCTCTCAATTAGGAATAACTACTGCAGTTAATAAAAGGTCCAAAGTTCAAATGTTTTTTAACTTTGGGCTTTTCTGGACAATTTTGGTTCAGTCGATTGCAATCAAAAAGGGAGGTTCACAACTCTAGATGTTACAATAAAATCCGAAATTTCAATATCCTACGGCTAATCGTTTTTGAGTTCTGCGACAATAAGTACGTACGTGGATACGTAGGTAGAGACGTCACGCGAAAACTAGTCAAAATGGGTTCAGGGATTGTCAAAATGGATATTTCTGTTGAAATCTGAAAACCGAAATATATTTCCATCACAATACTTCCTATTACTTCGAATAAGTAAGTAAAATTTATTATCAACAACGGTACGGAGAAGGTATACGGTTTGGGGTAAAAGGTTGTGTGTGTTACTATTTTCCTAAAAAATTACTGGACCGATTTTTATGTGTTTTTTTAAATTTATTACATAGGTATTTTAGGCTACAGATTAATAATAGAAGGAAGATTAAAGAAAAACAAACCAACATACTTGCTTTTTATAGACCTAGAAAAGGCATTCGATAACGTAGACTAGAATAAAATTTTCAGTATTTAAAAAAAATTAGGATTCAAACACAGAGATAGAAGAACAATCGCTAACATTTACAGGAACCAAACAGCAACAGTAATAATTGAAGAACATGAGAAAGAACTCGTAATAAAAAAGGGAGTCCGATAAGGATGTTCCCTATCCCCGTTACTTTTTAATCTTCACATAGAACTAGCAGTTCATGATGTTAAAGATCCGGAGTAACAGTAAAAGGTGAAAAGATAAAGATGCTACGATTTGCTGATAATATAGTAATTCCAGGTGAAAGTAAAAGAGATGTAGAAGGAACAATGAACGGCATGGATGAAGTCGTGCGCAAGAACTAGCTAAATAACAAAACGAAAGTAATGAAATCTAATAGAAATAACAAAGATAGACCACTGAATGTGAAAATAGGAGGAGAAAAGATTATGGAGGTAGAAGAATTTTGTTATTTGGGAAGTAGAATTACTAAAGATGGACGAAGCAGGTGAGATATAAAATGCCGAATAGTACAGGCGAAACGTGCCTTCAATCAGAAATTTGTTTACATCAAAAATCAGTTTAAATGTCAGGAAAAAATTTTTGAAAATATATGTCTGGAGTTTCGCTTTATATGTAAGTGAAACTTGGACAATCGGAGTATCTGAGAAGAAAAGATTTGAAGCTTTTGAAATGCGGTGCTATAGGAGAATGTTAAAAATCAGACGGTTGGATAAAGTGACAAATGAAGAGGTGTTGCGGCAAATAGATGAAGAAAAAAGCATTTGGAAAAATATAGCTAAAAGAAGAGACAGACTTATAGGCCACATATTAAGGCATCCTGGAATAGTCGTTTTAATATTGGAGGGAAAGGTAGAAGGAAAAAATTGTGTAGGCTGGCCACGTTTGGAATATGTAAAACAAATTGTTAGGGATGTAGGATGTAGTGGGTATACCGAAATGAAACGACTAGCACTAGATAGGAAATATTGGAAAGCTGCATTAAACCAGTCAAATGACTGAAGACAAAAAAAAAACATTATTATTTTTAATTATTTCATGAAATAACGGTTCGTAATTTAATTTCCTTATAAACAGAAAATATATTTTAATATTAATGTAAAAAAAATTTTTTTTTTAGCTTTTTCATATATGTTTTGTAAATTTCTTGCTGCAAAAAATTATATAAAATTATATTATAAAAATAAATAACGAAATGTCGGTCTTCCAGCGTAAAACTGAGGAAGATTTTTAGTTATTTCTGTGAATTTATATGCATAAAAATTATGATGTAACATCATTTAAATCATCATATGTAACGGTTAAATAATGTCACACTAAGTAATGCCTATTTGTACTTAATGTTAATAAATTGTAGTTCCGTACATAAAAATTAATATTTCTGTATAATAAATTTGTGTTATTCTAAGTATTATTTAGATTAAATTTAATAATTTAGAGTAGAATATGTTAAAATACGAATTAAGCATATGGCATAGTTTTTCAAAGTACTTTATTAATTATTTTCTTCCGTACAGCAAGTAATCCAGGCGGTATCTATTTTAAAAAAAAGGGTATATTTAGATTTTATCTATATGATTGCAAATTTTTGCTTTAATACGTTCGGAATATCATGAGAAATCATTATTTCGTTATTTGCCAGCTGAAAAAGGGTGCTTAAATTTTTATTAAATGTAAAAAAATTGTAAATTTTTCTCCTATTTCCCAATGTAATTCGATATCTGTACATTTTAGATAAAAGATCGAAAGAAAAAACAATTTTGTTATTACGGAGTTCGTTAGAACTTCGTCGGTAAGAGGCAACGAAGTCAAAGAACTAAATTTACAGTTCTAAACATGACCTAACCTAACAGTGAAATAAAAATGGGAAAAAATAAATATAATAAGCGTAAAAACATGATATTTCAGTTGAGATTTTCCATTTTATGAACCTCGGGAATGGAATATGTTATTTTATTTATTTTTTTAATATGTCTTTACGAATCGCGCCGCTAGATAGCAGTACTTGATAGTATTAAGTAGAGTACAAAAACTTGATAATGTACTCGAAATAATAAAATTTAAAAGAAAATATACTACAGCTTATTTTAATAGTAAATCTTCTTATGTAAATTAAAGTACTGAACATGAAACAATTTTTTAAATTGCATCACTTCTTTTAAAAAAAAAATAAAAGTATTATTTTACAAGAGATTATATTAGTTATATTAAAAAAAAAAGGAATAAATCAAATAGTAATAAATTTGATTAGTAATATCGAATTTAACGATAAAAATCGAGAGTTATAGTTACGTAATAAGTGCAATATTACATTACGGATCTTCGATTTGTAAAGGTCAATATACTAGTTTTATTAAAAAAGGAAAAATATGGTATGAAGTAAAATAATATGAATGCCAACAAAAAAATTGGTCGTGAAATTCAATTTGTTTGTTCTAAAGAAATTTGTTTGTTCTAAGGAGCACTTAACAAGGTATTTTAATTTTTTAGTTTTTTTAGATATTTAATAATTTATTTAGGTATTTTTTAATAAGAAAAAAAAATTTAATAAAACTGTTACCGACTCGATTTAATCTAAATGTAATATATATGACATTTACAGAAATAATACAATTCTTATGATTATTTGTTGTTTAATAAATGAAATCCGGTAAGAGTTAAACAAATTTTTATTTTTTTTCTTACTATATTATACATTGTTTATTATCTATTATTGTATATTACATATATTTAACATGTATTTTCTTTAAAAGAAAGTTCTAAATAACAGATTTTGATAATAAAAATACCCTACAATTTTTTATTGTCTGTATGGGTTGTTCCTATGATCCAGGGGATCCGATTTGGGGCAAACCAGGGTAGGCCTATCTGCTTCCACGACACTCCGGAGCGATTGAGTTAATGCAAGGCTGTACCGGTCGACAAAAAAAAAGTATCCGGTTATATTAGATGCAGATATGGAGTTGAATTTACGTCATTAAGATAAGAAAACATATTATCTTATTTCTTTCCTTTAGAGGCATTTAATTTTTAAACATTTCAGAATTATTAAAAGAAATAAATTGGGTATTTAAACAAATAATCAATGATACCGATAATCGAGAAAATTTAAAAAATTTACATCATTTTTTGTAAAAATTTTTTTCTATTATAAAATATAACATTCGTGATATAGGAATTAATGGAAAAAAATTTACCACTTGATTGATATTTTATCGAAGTTTATACGTAAATTATAAGTAGCTATTATTATATTAAATATTTTCTTTGTTCTTTTTTTTGTTATATAAAAAAAATCAATAGTTTATATTTTGTATAAAGGTTTTTTTTTTCTTTTTTTTTGTAGATAATAAAAAGTATTTTGTTATACATATATATATATATATATTTTAATATTATTTTATATTTACATTTAATTAAAAGTTTTTGTTGACAAACGTGGTGAATGTTTTTAAAATCCCTTCCATTAATTTAACTTTTATTAACCATACGTAAATATTCAGAGATGCGCTTTAAAAAAGAAAAAAAAAACATATATAACAGATAATTAGATTTTCATTCCATTATATTGTAATAAAAAAATAATTTTATAGATTTAAAGAAAAAAAATATATATATATTTATATATATTGTGGATTAAATATTTAAATAATATTTACATACGTTGAAAAAATAAATAAATTTCTTGCTTTGATATACAAATGAATTTTTTTTTTTGTATTTTTACAATAAAGATGGATTATCTAGTGCTCCTCAGTATATATGTATATTATTATTTACAGCTGTTTCAATCTTTTCCAAGATGTAGCCTAGGTCGACAAGTAAACCCTCAACAGTTCTCGTCATACTTGTCTGTCCTGCGTCATCCTCTGCCAGTTGGTTCTAGCCACCCTTTAAATGCCTCTGTTCCATCGGTCTGGTGGCCTGCCATTTGGCCTTTGTCGCTCTCTTGTATTCCAAACAAGGACCGCCTTTTTCCTCTTCCATCACATATATATATATATACTAGGTGCGACAATAAAGTAATGAGACTGATTTTTCTTTGCAAGATGTGGCAACCCTGCAGCTTGCGTAGGCACACCATATTTGACCTTGGTCTATAAGGTACCTCTAGTCCAAGCGGTACATTGATGCAACTGCTCAGTCGTGAGTTGTGCTGTAATAAGTGAACACGTGTTTGTGTCTCTCGTCACAGAAATGAAACCGCAAAATATTGCGCAACGGTATGCCATTTCTTTTTGCATTAAATCGGGTTAAAACGCGACGACAACTTACGGTAAGCTTCAGAAGGCTTTTGGAGAGGAGGTTATATCAAGAGATAGAGTTTTTCGGTGGTATAAAATATTTAGTGAAGGCAGAACGAATGTTGAAGATGAAGACCGCAGTGGACGACCATCGACCTCACGGACATATGTCAACTTGACCAGGGTGCGTGAAATCGTACGATCTGATCGAAGATTATCCGTGAAAATGATCGCAGAAGAACTCAATATCGACCGAGAAACGGTTCGTCTAATATTAACTGAAGATCTTGGTACGAGAAAGATTTGTGCAAAAATGGTCCCCAAAAAGCTTACACAACAACAGCGAGAAACGCGAAAAAATGTGGCGGCCGATCGGTTAGAGCAAACGGAAATCAATCCAGATTTGTTGAGCCGTGTTATCACCGGTGATGAAGGTTGGTTTTTTCAATACGATCCGGAGACAAAACACCAAAGTTCGCAATGGTGCTCAAAGGAATCACCCAAACCAAAAAAAGCTCGCGTGTCAAATTCAAAAGTAAAACGCACGCGCTTGTGTGCTTCTTCGATTCCAAGGGAATTGTTCATAAAGAGCGGGTGCCTCCTGGACAAACAGTTAACCGGTATTTCTACAAAAAAATTTTAGAAACACTTCGTAAACGAGTTCTTAATGTCCGTACCAACATTGCTGATAATTGGATTCAACATCACGATAATGCGCCATCCCATACTGCTCTGTCAGTACAATAATTTTTAATCTCAAAACGAATTTTTAGTATTACCACAGCCACCTTATTCACCAGATATCGCTTCGTGCGACTTTTTTCTATTTCCAAGAGTCAAAATGGCGGTCAAGGGACACCATTTTCAAACAACACGAGATGTCCAAAAAGCTGTGACGAGGTTCTTAGAGGATATTACAGAAGATGAGTTCTAGAAATGTTACCATCAATGGCAGAAGCGCTGGAATAAGTGTGTGCAATCAGAGGGGAACTACTTTGAAGGAGACAACACTAAACATGACTAAAACGGTAAGCAACATTTTTTTCACATCAGTCTCATTACTTTGTTGTCGCTCCTCAAATTATATATATAATTATTATCTGGAATAATAATTTTTCAACGTCCTAGATATTATATACATTTAGAACCAACGAATTTCTAAATTTTAAATACTCTCAAGTATAATGGGAGTTGATCAAATTCTACAAAATAAACGATTAATTTAATTTTAACCTCATTTTTTTGAAGTAAATCTTCGTCTAATAATCCATATCTTCATATTTTGAAAAAAGAAAGTAATCGCTCGGAAACAAATCCGCTGAACATGGTGCATCGATATATTACACAGTTTCTATTTAGATATAGGTTGGCCAGATTTGGTTTGATTAATTTAGGCTTATATCCGGAGTCTATGGATTATTAAATGATGTACGTCATACGTTATATGTCTTCTCCAAGTACGAAACTAAACGTATGAAAATAGCTAGAATGCTTGCAAAGATCGATTCCGATTTTAATGAGCAACTTAATTAGAAAACTGAGAGGGAATGGATTAACGAAAGATTATCTCTAAAGTAGACATCTTTATTTTTGTTTAAGAGGCATCCGCCTTGGGCAATTCCGGCAGCCCACCACCCCTGCAGTTCCTAGGCCGAAGCCTTCGCCTGCAGTCCTCTAAAGCCCTCGGAACTTGCATGCCATAGAGGCATTCGCCAGGGTAAGATGTCCCCCCCTCAGCCATCCTCGATCTTCCTCCGGCCTCATCGAGAGAATCCTCGGATCGGCACACAAATGCCAACCCGGTCGTATATTTCAACGTGATCGCTGTCCAAACAGCTTAAAACACTCTAATCGCAGACAACCCGCAAATCCTTGCATGCTCTGCTCACAATACCAATCCGACGATCTTCAACCGTGGGCCGCCCTACCCTATGCGGAGTCCCGGCTTGCTCAAACAGGAGGCATGACCCGGGCGGGCCATACAACCCTAACCAGCCGGGCTGTCCGAACTACCTACCAGAGAAGATGCTCTTAACAAACAACTTAAAAAATGTCAAGCCGGCATCCGAAAACAACAAAGCCGGAATATCAAAATCCAGCTCGAGCCGCCGAAGGTCACGGAGCAACCTGTCCCTGGCGTAGGCGTACCGCACGCAATCATACAAAACATGGGACACTGTCTCTGGCTGTCCGCACTCCAAACATTTCGGATCAGCTACCAAGCGAAATGAATAAAGCTTCGCCCGAAAGTCCCCGTGTCCCGAGAGTATGTGCGTCATCTCATGGTCAGGCCGAATCCGACAACTCAAACAGCGACGCCGAACATCAGGAAATAATGCGTAGGTATGCCGCCCCACTGACGCGGCATCCCACCTCCTCTGCCACATTTCAAAGCCAGCAAGCTCGACATCTATTGCTCGTTCTGCAGTATAGCGCCCTGACTTCCTGAAACGATACTTCTCGTCCCTCTCCCAAACTGAGATATCCAAGCGCTTCACCCCCGCGGGGTGAAACTGTCTAAAGTAGACAGTTTCATTGTAAAAAATTTAATTTTTTATAAATATTTTTTATTTGTTTTAATCTACATATTTTATACTACTTCTCTATATTATCGCCACATGAATTAACACATTCATCGTAGTAGTACAGCAGTTTCTATATACTCTCACCGTATACTTCTGCCGTCAGTCCATTAAGTCACTGATGAACAGCATTTTTTAAGTCCATCGTCGCTCGTGAATCACTTACCGTTCAAAAATTCTTTTAATTTCCTGAACAAATGGTAATCAGAATGTGCTAAGTCCGGACTATTTGATGGGTAATCGTAAATTTCCCTTAAAAATATTTTCAGTAAATCACGTTTCAGACCCGCAACATGTGAACGTGCATTAACATGCAGCATGATGACCCCCGTCGGTCAGCCGCCTACGTTGACAATTTTGAATAGTGTGCCGTAACTTACGTAGAATTTCGCAGTAAACTTCTGCATTTATAGTCGTTCCTTGTGGCAAGAAATCGATCCGTAGTATGCCAGACCGATCCCAAAAAACTGCGACCATCAGTCTGATTTTTAATATTCTCCTGTAGCACCGCATTTCAAAAGCTTCTAATCTTTTCTTCTCAGATACTCCGATAGTCCAAGTTTCACTTCCATATAAAGCGACGCTCCAAACAAATACTTCCAAAAATATTTTCCTGATATTTAAATTAATTTTTGATTAATTATATTTCAGACTGAAGGCTCGTTTCGCTTGTGCTATTCGGCATTTATATCGTTCCTCCTTCATCCATCTTTAGTAATTCTACTTGCCAAATAACAAAATTCTTCTACCTCCATAATCTTTTCTCCTCCTATTTTCACATTCAGTGGTCCATCTTTGTTATTTCTAATACATTTCATTACTTTTGTTTTATTATTAATCCCGGCTATTAATAATAAAAAATAAAAGTAAAAAAACCACAACAAAACAAAAACAGAATTTTATTTTTTAAATTAGGGAAAATAATTTTTTAAGAAACATTTTTAAAATGTTTCTTAAGCTTAAAAATTTAAGCTTAAAAAATTTGCCTTAGTAAAGTTTTTTCTTAACTCCCCGTATAAAAAATGTTAACATAAAAGAACTATCGCATGAAAATAAACAAGTACAAAACAAAAGTAATGAAATGTATTAGAAATAATAAATATGGACCACTGAATGTGAAAATAGGAGAAGAGAAGATTATGGACGTAGAAGAATTTTGTTATTTGGCAAGTAGAATTACTAAAGATGGATGAAGGAGGAACGATATAAATGCCGAATAGCACAAGCGAAACGAGCCTTTAGTCCGAAATATAATTAATCAAAAATTAATTTAAATATCAGGAAAATATTTTTGGAAGTATTTGTTTGGAGCGTCGCTTTATATGGAAGTGAAACTTGGACGATCGGAGTATCTGAGAAGAAAAGATTAGAAGCTTTTGAAATGTGGTGCTACAGGAGAATGTTAAAAACCAAACTGATGCTTCCTCGTATATATATATATATATATATATATATATAGATAGATAGATAGCTTATGACACTCTCGTTAACGTAAAGATTCTAACGCGGGGTAATTCTCCAATTGTGGAATAAACATACATCTTAAATACATTACACTCCTTTTTGAGCAATTTTGTAAAAATAAATAGTGTACTAAATTTCGTTATAAAGCTTCAATAATTCGTTAGTTTTCAGATTTAAAAGCATGGTAATAAATACCTCACTAACTAAAGCCTAAAAATACATAATTTAAATCAGTTAAATAAAAATATTTAGGTAATCATTTTCCATGGTAGGAATATCATTGATGAAAGAAAGAAAGGAATACAAATTTTTTAAACATGTTTTGTTCTCCAAAAAAAACTAATAAATAAATAAAGAAAAACAAAATAATTCATGCTAAGGAGTAAAAAATAATTTTGTTTTCAAAAAAATTACTTTTAAAGAAATTGTCTATTCACGATTAAAAAGAAAAGCGATGAAACGCGTGCGCTCTCATACAATCATTTTATAATTAAATACATATTATTGGATTTAAACAAAAAGTTTTTGTTAAATAAAGAAGCAAACAAGTATTTTTTTCAAAAATTAAAATTAAATGCTTATTATATTTTAAAAACACTGTCAAAATATTATTTTAATTTTCCCGGCTATTTTTTTTTTTTTTTTTTGTCTTCAGTCATTTGACTGGTTTGATGCAGCTCTCCAAAATTCCCTATCTAGTACTAGTCGTTTCATTTCAGAATACCCCCTACATCCTACATCCCTAACAATTTGTTTTACATATTCCAAACGTGGCCTGCCTACACAATTTTTCCCTTCTACCTGTCCTTCCAGTATTAAAGCGACTATTCCAGGATGCCTTAGTATGTGTCCTATTAGTCTGTCTCTTCTTTTAACTATATTTTTCCAAATGCTTCTTTCTTCATCTATTTGCCGCAATATCTCTTCATTTGTCACTTTATCCACCCATCTGATTTTTAACATTCTCCTATAGCACCACATTTCAAAAGCTTCTAATCTTTTCTTCTCCGATCGTCCAAGTTTCACTTCCATATAAAGCGACACTCCAAAATATACTTTCAAAAATCTTTTCCTGACATTTAAATTAATTTTTAATCTAAACAAATTATATTTCTGACTGAAGGCTCGTTTCGCTTGTGCTATTCGGCATTTTATATCGCTCCGGCTTGGTCCATCTTTAGTAATTCTAGTAAATAGTAATTCTATTTTATTTATTATTTATACTTAATTTATTTGAACTGTAGGTGAAAGAAACCAATAGATCAGCCGATCAATATTTAAATGCAAATAGAAATAGGGTGTCTGAACCATACCGAAAATGGAAAAATATTACCATTTCTGAAATGAAAGGTTTTATCGCTTGCATACTGAATATGGGGATAATTAAAAGATTTTAGTTACTGGAGTACAGTATAATCACAGGTAACCCCTTGGTTTGGTAAAATGTTTTCAGCGCACCATTTTAGAATTATTTTTAAATTTCAAAGCATAAATGATACAAAAAAATGGTAACACAAAAATTTCAATAACTCTTTAAATGATATGAATTTTTAAGTTAATTTTTTGTATTTTGTTCAGAAATAAGTTTAGTTTTTAGAAACAGTGATAGATTATATATAAATAGCAAGGATTTTTTTTTCAAATAAAGAACAAATTCAGTATTTTTTTTTTAAATGAAAAAAAGTTGAATTTTATTTTTTAAATAATTAATCAAGTGTGTAACACCATTTTGGATCGCAGCACCACAATCTAAATAGTTTATTGAGTAATTGCAATTTTTTTCATAATTTTATCATGTATATTGTTATTTCTGTGGCATTTCTACCAAACATCTACTTTTTCTGAAAAATGTCTTTACTAGGCTTTTAACTGGTACTTACAAAATAGACTTGAGGCCGAAAGGGTTAATATTCGTATGTTCGGTGTTGCCTCTAAATCACCTTACATTTCCATAACTACTGGAACAATTTTGATCAAATTTTGTCCGATTATTTCTATATATGAGGCGTAGATCAAAGTCACCTTCAGTATCTCGGCATTTTGCCAAATTAAGATCTTAATTTTCTTACGCAAATTTGTTAACGATTCAAATATAAGAACAACAGCAGAAAAATTTTGAAAAATAGTACCCCGACCCTAAGAAAAACTGTAAACTATTTTGTAAAGTTACCGGTGACCGGTAATATTAAATAATATTTAAAATGTAAAATATTAAAACGGTCTGGCTAGGTCTTAAACTTGATCGCGCTGTTAAATCGGTATCTGCTGCGTTAAGCCTTATTGTTACATCAGTCTTTTAACCGTACAATCGAAATTTGTTGTACGTAAATTGTGAAATTATATTAGTTTAGTTCGGACCGTCTCCGTTATTACCGCCACACCCACGCGAATTAAATATTATATGCGCGCGAAGTTTAGTTAGAATCATTCAATTAAATAAATGAAAAAAATATATTTAAATAAAATTATAAATTATGTCTTGTGTATGTAAGCTATACATCAGAAACAAATCACAGTTGTATGAATTTCCCATAAAAGCTGTGTTTCTGGAAATTCCTTCGGGAAGTCCTGTAATTGTATTGTTTGCTTTTTAAATAACAATACGAAACATTGATAATACTCCTTTTAAATTTTAAATAAATTTATTAAAATTTTTTTATGATTTTTGTTGTTGTTATTTTTTATCATTTTTATTATGAAAGCTTGATCGGGATTCAAACCCGGGACCTCTGAATAAAATTCGAAGACGTGACCTACTCAACCAGAGAAGTCAGTATGAAAGTTTTTAATTATAATAACATTATGTATTTATCTTTTCATTTATTTTAAAGAAACTATATTCCTTTTTATATTATTTTATATTCTTCCTAAATTATATAACTAGGAGTAAATATTTACTAATTGATTGTTTAATATATTATATATATATTTGAAATAATTTTTTTTTTCTAATTTAATATATAAAAAAGGTGAAAATTAAATCATGTTGGATAATCTGATATACAGAATTTTATGATTTAAATGTTTTCAACGAAAATTTAATCCTTTTTTGTGAATTGCCTAAAACTGTAACAGATATATATATATATATATATTTTAATTTAAAAAAATTGTTCATTTTATTTTTTGTAATAAATATTTATTATTTTATTTTTTATATTATTATTTCTGCTGTTATTATTTATTAATTTTCTTCTGTTCTAAATATCTTTTTATGTTTATTGTGAAAAATCAAAATCTCAAAATTTTAGATATTTTTGATGTAAAATTATTTAAACTTTTTCCAAGTCTTTCTAATTTTTTTTTTTTATTTCAATTACCATTTAGCATACTTTTATTACTTGAATTTCATTTGTGTTCACTTCTTTATTACGTAAAACATAAGTAAACTTAATTAAAATATAGTATAATGACTTATAAAATCAATTTAAAACTAAAAGAATTTTTATTATCTTTAAATATTTAATTTTATAATATAAAACAATATAGAAATTTTTTATGACTATCAACTGAACCTTCATATTTGATAAATAATTAGAAAAAAAATTAATAATTCATCATGAAATTTCTTTTAACAACAAAAAAAAAAATCTCCTTACATAAATTATGCCTTAATATTTTTTTTTAAAACAGTTTTACTTGCTAATTTACAATTTTTTTCTTTTTAACTTCCGGGTCCACCGTTATGCATGCTTCAGAGGATGAGATGAATGGGTTTTAATAGCGTGTGAAAATGTCATGTCTGACCGGGATTCGAACCCGGGACCTCCGGATGAAAGGCCGAGACGCTACCACTCGCACCACAGAGGTCGGCTAATTTACAAATTTATAAATAAATATACATTAAAGAGTAATTGTTTATAGATAATATTTTTGATATAGGATTTACTTATTAAATTAATTATTTTCAATAAATCAGGGTATTTTTCTAAAAATTAAAAAATTGTTTTTTATACCCGATTGGTTTTGTGTTAAAAAAAAATATTACATTTATGTAAAATAATTAAAATTTTTATTTTTTATTGATGAAAATATACGGAACTCGTAAAATAAAATAAAATTGTTTACTATAAATATAAAATGTAATTATTTTTTTTGTTATTTTTAGTTCACTTTAAAGGTATTTATTAATAATTAGTTTTTTCAAAGAAAAAAAAATTAAATAAAATTATATAGTAATAATAATAATAATTAAACAAAATTAATTCATACTTTCTTTGAGCAAATTAATTTTTTTTTTTTCATTTTTTGTTTCTCTCCCATTTACGCGGAAAAATGTCCAGATCTTTATTAAAATAATTTTTTGTAGATTCTAAAATTTCTCAAATTATAATTTTATGTCATCCGTTACATTTCTTAATATATATATATATATATATATATATATATATATATATATTTAAGGCAATGTAAATAAAATTACTAATAAATTACATTTTTTATATTAAAAAATAATTTTAATAAACAATTTGCTTACCTTTTTTAAAAATAAAAAACAAAAAAAACAACAGAGTTGAATTTGAAGTAAATATATATATAATTAATTTTAAATATAAATTTGTTTATTTTATTTATTCTCTCGTATTAATCAAATTTTTGAAAAAAAGAAACGAATTAAAAATAAATTCAACTACTAAAAAAAAAAAATTAAAATTTTTAATTGAAAATATTTACTATATTCAAATAATAATAATAATAAACAGTTAAATATTATTTAAAGAAATAAGTTCGAAAATATTTTCACAGATGGTTTATATCCCGATAAATAACGGTCAACTGATATACCACGGCGCCTGAACACACACTGAAATATGAGGTGTGATTCCAGGATCTGTCCATAAAATTCCCTTTTATAGTATAAAATGTACCTTTATCTTATACAAATTCCCTTTTTTTTATAAATGTGTTTAAACAAATATATTTTTAATACGTGTAATAATTTTTCTTTTAACTTTTATTTAAAACAATATACATATATATATATATATTTAAATAAATATATTTTTCTAAATTTTTTATACATAAATTAAGAATTTTTATCTAGTCTTAATATTATAACAAAATTTCCCTTTGATTTTTGTTCTTAACTAAATTGATTTAACCAAATTATCTTCTTTTTTTTAGTTTTTATTTTTTTTTATCATATTTAATGTCGCTTTTAAATTAATATTTAAGAGAGTTTAGAATCTAGATTTATATCAAATCCAACGGTACATATTTGGTAATTCATCTACTTTTATAAACCACGCCCAGTAATTTCAAAATTGTTTCTATTAGTATTGTTTTTTTTTCTTTGTTCTAATAATAGGGTAAATTTTGATATTTATAAGTTATATGAACTTATTAATTTTTTTGTAGATCAAATACATTTTTTATACTACAAAAAAGAAAAATGTATTCTTTAAAATTATTATTTTTTTCTTCCTTTTTAACCTTCGGGATCACCGTTACGTATTGGTTCAGAGGATGAGATGAATGACAATTTTTTTAGCGTGTAAAAATTTCATGTCTGACAAGTATTCGAACCCGGGACCTCCAGATAAAAGGCCGAGACACTACCACTCGCCCCCCACGGAGGCCGGAAAGTAAAATATTTAAACACAAATTTGACCACCGGATTTATCAATTAGTTCACCGGGATAGTCTAGTAGTTAACTCGTCTTTGCAAATCAGCTTATTTCAAAGTCAAGAATCTAAAGTTCAAATCCTAGTAAAGGCAGTTTATAAGGATTTGAATACTAGATGGTGGTTACAAATGTTCTTTGGTGGTTGGGTTTTAATTAACCACACGTCTCAGGAATGGTTGACTTTTTTCCTAAAATTAAAGAATGAAATCTTGGAAGAATTTTGTAACAATTTTTTTTTTCTTACTACATGGAACGCTTAAATATTTTTTATTATCTATCTATTGTCTATTACATGTACAGGGTGTCCCATATAAAATGCAACCCATCAATCACTCATCCATGAAATTTCAAAAGTCAAGTTTACTCCCTTACTCTTTACTGAAATAGACTCATCCAACATCTGAACATCGCGGCGACGCAGTAGAACACTACCGATAGTAACAACAATGCAATCATAACGTTCAGTGTATTGTTAGATACAAGATGGTGTTTTCGCTAGATGAACGTGTTTTCTTTGTCGAGTCGTACTTCAGTACGAAATCAGCAGTTGCAGTGCAAGATTTGTTTCGCCATAAGTACCCAGATATACCAGCTCCTAACAAAACATCAGTATTAAGGTTAGTCGCAAAATTTAGGGAGAACGATTCTGTTAATAACAAGGAACACAAAAGATCTGCGTCAGTGTTGAATACAGATACAGTCGCTGAAATCAAAGACCGATTACTCGGCTCGTCAAATAAATCGATCAGACGTTTGTCTACTGAAATTAATTTCTCTAAATCGACTGTTCATCGGGCGACCAAACGATTATAATTACGACCTTATCGCATTCAAACGGTTCATCGACTTCTTGAGCCCGACAAAGAAAAACGGCTACAATATTGTCAACGGTTCCGTCGATTTCTGCGCGAGGGAATTAACGTTATGGATTCGTTATTTTTCACAGATGAAGCACGGTTTCATTTGGATGGCTACGTAAACAGCCAAAACAGTAAAATTTGGAGCGCTGAAAATCCCCACGTTTATCACGAAAAACAATTACACCCGCAGAAGTCGGGCTGTGGTGCGTGATATCACGGAAGAAAATAATCGGTCCTATTTTTTTCGAGTACATCATTAATGCAGAACGATATCAGGATATTTTATTTCAGTTCATCGCACTCTTGGAAGAGGAAGACAGACACTGCCGGCTACAACATGACTGTGCGACATCGCACTACGCAGGTTCAACTTCTGATTTCGTCGAGGAATTCTTTGGTAATCGTGTTATTGGTCGAGGCTTGTGGCCACCTAGATCTCCAGATTTGACTGCGGCGGATTTTTTTCAATAGGGTTACCTCAAAGAAAAAGCCTACAGCAACAAACCACGAACGCTTGAACAATTGAAAGTCAATATTGAATAAGCTGTATTAAATATCCAGCCACATACTTTGAAAAAAGTTGCAAGAAAAGCTGTAAAAAGAATTGAAGCTTGTATTCAAGAAGATGGCGGCCACTTCTAACATTTACTCTAAATGTAAGGTAATGGATGGTAATAATAAAAATTACATTTATATTTACTCATGCCTTTTTATTATTTCAATATCTACCAATATAAGGTTGGGTTGCGTTTTATATGGGACACTCTGTATTTAAGTTGTATTTTTTTTTAAAGAAAATTCTAAATTAATAACAGATTTTGATAATAGAAATGTAGTGTCTTAACTTTTTTTATATCAGTATCGTTTTGTTGAAAACATTTTTATTATAGACATTTTTATTTTTTGAGTGAAGAAATGATTTTTACGAGACTGTTACCGTACGCTGTACAATTTCATTGTAAATCTTTTGCAAGATTGATATGTGCTGCCCACTCTTTTCAGTTTTGGATTGGAGTACCATTCTTCCGATGAATAAAATTAGATCCTCTGTGTTGCAATTGGAAGGTTATCAGACTAGGCTTGTAATTTCAAAATGGTAGTACCGGATATTGTGATGAATCTCCAGACAAATAGTATCCATTTTTTGGGGTACTCCAGGAAATTTTCTTTCTTTAGGTTGAAGAACCCTCTGCGTATTTGTCTTGATATCTTCAGTTGAGTCAAGAAACTAAACTGACTTACTGTAATCCGTTGAGCTTCTTTTATACTGCTGAGTGTACAACGTGTTCAAATGTATCATACGCATGTTTGAACATGACGCTGTCACACCGAATGTTATGCAAAACGGACAAAATTACAAGGAGCACCAACTTATCAAGTTGGAACCTATAGTTTGTCCGTGTTTTTAGGAAGATTTCAGAAGAACTTACCTATTTTAATGAATACCATGATTCAACCTCCGGAAAATGTCTTCGCGTTTAACATCCCACAGACCCTAAAACTACAGTTAAAGGTTTTTAAATAAATATATATTTCACTTTCTTTCCGACACGATAACTGCCGTAATTTTCCATCAATCTCTTTAAGATTTATGCATAAAATATAACGACCCAAAATCTCGCTTGAGTTTATTAATGGGTAAAATCGGACCATGGGGGTGGAAATGGGAAGACTGTTTCTAAAAACCAAAATATCGCTACAACTTTCTTATTTAGTAAAATATCGAACAAGTTCCTACTATTCTTTTGATAATAGCCTAAAAACTATTTAAATAAAGTTTTTGGATATCACTTACCATTGGCTCAGGGGGTGGAAAAATGAAATTTCGAAGAAAAAAAATCATATCTTGCTTAATATACGTAGAATCGAATCGGTTTAAAGTGTTCTTTAGTTCGCTAAACATTGCCTAATACACGTTAACTAATTTGTTGCTAAACATTAACACATTTATTGTACGTCAAACATAAAAAGAAGGGTTTTTACCCCAATTTATTGTTTTTCACCTCAGATTTTTCAAAAAATATTATAGATAACGTTCTTGGATCTATTCTCTTCAAATTTTCAGGTTAAAGAACATAACAAAATACTAATTCTGCTTCTTAATTAAACTCCTAAAAATTTCAGTACGATCTCATTTCACTAGGGTAGCTGAAATCCAAGCGAAATGGTTTCCTAATCGTAACTCTCACACGAATCATTTTAAGACATCTCTTATATAAAAGAGAATGTCCTGACTGATTCACTGGCTCATAATCAACGTACAACCAAAACTATTATAGGTAGAGACTTGAAATTTTCAGGGTACCTTCGTATCTTTAAGTAGGCGTGCACCAAGAAAGGATTTTGCGAAATTTTTATTTTACAGGGTTCAAATCGATAAAAAACAAAATTTTGCGTTAATCTTTTGGACGTAAAAGCAACATACGCTATATTAAATATTTTACGATTCCATTTCAATGTATCCGATATGTGTATCCGCTACAGACTAAAAAACTACTGGACCGATTTACGCGCAGGGAAGAAGGGAGAAAGGGAAAATCGAAAAACGTAAAAGGGAAGAAGGGGAAAATGGGAAAAAGAAAAATGGAAAAACGGGGAAAAGAAAAAAACGGGAAAAGAGGAATGAGAAAAGGTAAAAGGTAAAAGGGGGAATGGGAAGGGAAGTAAGGGAAAGAGAAACGGGAGAAGAAAAAGGAAACTGGAGGAAACGGGAAGGAAGAGCGAAACGTGTCATGACCCTCTGATCGTGACTGGAAGCGCAATTAACCATAGAGCACGGGTGAAGCCGCGATGGGGATGCTAGATTTGGGATTGTAATAAATTTTTTATTTATCTTTATTGGACTTTTATGTTGAACTATTTTAATTGATTCATAAAATGGATTGGTCTAACAAATATTGTTCGATTTTCTTATCTTCCTTTATTTAACTTTTGGGCAACAATTCATTGTTTATCGTATATTCCTTCAGTATTTTTGATAAAAATTTTTATTTACCGTTTTATCAGGATTTAATGAAAATCTAAATATAATATTGTCGATTAAATATTTTATATTTATAAAAAAATATTGCTATTAAAAAATTATTCCGAGTGAAGCTACATCTATATTGTGGGCAAAGTCGCGAACGGGTACACTAGTATATTTATATAAACCCACCGGGTTGGTCTAGTGATTAACGCGTCTTCCCAAATCAGCTGATTTGGAAGTCGAGAGTTACAGCGTTCAATTCCTAGTAAAGTCAGTTATTTTTACACGGATTTGAATACTAAATCGTGTATACCGGTGTTCTTTGCTGGTTGGGTTTCAATTAACCACACATCTCAGGAACGGTCGAACTGAGAATGTACAAGACTACACTTCATTTACACTCATACATATCATCCTCTGAAGAATTATCTAAACGGTAGTTACCGGAGGCTAAACAGGAAAAAGAAAAAATATATTTATATAACTTTTCCATTATTTTTGTGAGTAGGAGTAGAATAGGATATGAAAGTCCTAGGAGAACTTCGTGACACTCTATATATATATTTTCCATTGAAAAGCGTATATCTTATCTGCTCTTTCTTCCTGAAAATGACTGGCAGAAATGGTTTGGTAATTTTTAACACAATTGTCAGGAATGAATGGAACGAAATATGTGTTTAATTATAATTTTATGAAGGCGTTTTAGATTATGTTTTGAATCTGATTACTTTTTTAATTATAATAGCTAATTCTGACCAGATTAGGGGACTTTAAGATGAATTAGATTTAGAAATTATTTGTTTTTAAGTTGTCATATAAGTGAAATAACTGTTTATAGAAAACGGGATCGATTTAGACGCTCCGGAGAAATAATAATACTTTAATTTCAACTATTTGTAATATTATTTATAATTTTTTAATTAAGAAATTTAGATTTTATTGTCATTTAATGAGCTGAAATTAACTTTATATATAAACTTGTTGATTCATATTTTGTAATAGTTGCGTGTTACCAACGTATTGATTTATACCATTTATTTAAGATTGTTTTGTAATCTATCGTAGTGTAAACATAATTCATTTTTAAATGAAAAAAATATATCAATATTTTTATAAATTTTTAGTGGCAAATTCAGTAGATTTGCTTTCTTTCATTGTATTCAGGTGATATATATATATTTATCGTTCCTCTTTGTTTATCCATCCCCTGGGACCAGATCCGCAATTAAGCTTGTACACAACTCCAGTGGATACCATCGACTCAAACTCTCTTGGCAGGGACTTAGGTTCACCCCCCAGGTACCCGGAACTCATTCTTTAATCAATCGCCATACATCTAATTAGGGAACCGAATAGGGTCCCCCCACCGGGATTCCTGTCTTGACGTCACCCCTCTAATGGGGAACCCCAGAGGGATCTCCTACCGGGAATGCGGTCTTACTCTACCCCTCTCAAGAAGTTCCAAAGGGAATTTCCATCCAGTCATCCAAAGTGGGACACCTGAGCGTCCCACCACTCCTGGACGAGACTGTCCCAACCATAGCTCATCCTCAAAAGCAATGGTGGATATTTCTTCCTCCTGGTCCTACAGCCACGATACCAAAGTAAATGCCCTCGTACCTTACGTAAGGAGCATTTACCTCAGTTTAACAGTCTTTCCAAAGATACCTTTCAGCTCCATAATTAAAGCAATGCCCCTTTTGTCGGGACAGCTGCAGGAATTAACCTGGTACCCTACCCACCAACACCGATAATTTTGCTCTTCGATGGACCTCTTCGAAATATATATTTTTAAGTTTAATTTTTATTAAGGTAAAAATATAAATATTTTTCTCAAACCATGATAAAATACATGAACATTTTTGAATTCCCAATTGAAAACATTTGAAGATTAAATTGAAAGTAAATTGGAAACAGTTAATTTAAAATTTTACAGTAAAATTACAGTACATTTAATTTTACAGTAAATTTAAAAATTTATTTACATTTTTCCAGAATTTTTTTTTATAAAAAATTTACATTTTTTAAATTTTTTACAGAAAGTACAATAATTTTAGTATTATAAGTTGGTAATATTAAAAAAAATATATATATATTTTCATACCAACTATTTACCATGTTAAACATAATTTTTGTATTACGATACATAACATCAAACAATAGGGAAATTTACGGGAGTTTTTTTTTAATTTACGTGTATATATTAGATGAAGTATCTCTTTGTTTACATTCTTTATGAGTCGAGGTAAACACAATTTTATAAAATAATTATTTTACCTCCTTTTTCTGTTTACAAAAAAAGTAGTTTATTTAAAGTATTACTTTAAATTAATTAGTCTAATAAAAATTAAATTATTATGTATAACATAAGAAAGAATTATTGTATTTTTATTAACTATTGTCAACTTCAAATTTAAGAATTAATTACACTACAATACATATATATATACATATAAAAATTCTAAAGTTGTGGATTCTGTCGTTATGTTTTTTTCTGTTTGCAACAGTATTACGCGAGAAGCAACTGATCGATTGATTTCAAATTTTTGGGATACATTCGTGTTTTCCCAGGAAAGGTTAGAAGCCATAATTTGAGGCCCTAGCCCTTCTGGGGATATTAAAGAAACAAAAATTAACCCTTCTACTTCATTATATATTTTTTTTCCTGCTCCCCTGGGTTAGTCCTGTAGTCAAGCATGTGGATACTAACTCAACCCAGAGGAACCTCCTGTGACTGTAATAGGCCTTTCCACCCGCTTGCAGTATGTCCGGTATGGCAGATCGGACCACCGGTTCTGGATCTTTTACCATCATTAGCCTGTCATTATGGCAAAAGAAATATAATGTCTAGACTGTCGGGCAAGCGAAATGAGCCCTATCTGTCTAGTACACACATACACACACGCGCGTGCGCGTGCACAATGGATTAAAGAATGGGGTGCTCACATCAAAGTAAAAATCTTTGCACACCATTATTTAGGCCATTCATCACGCATATAAAAAAATTGGCAAAAATATAACATTTTTAATCTGAAGCTATGAATTTCATATAATCTTACATATCAGTATCAAATCTATTCTGAGGTGCCGTCCTAAAATTATTTTTTACCTTTTAGTGTATTTAGACTAAGAGTGTTGTTTTAAAATGTTTTTTATATATGTATATATATATATATATATATATATATATATATATATATATATATATTTATTTTCTAATTTTTAGTCTTCATAAGTTTATACTTTATAGCTGCGCTATCGTACAGATTTGAGCGATCTTTTGATGGGTTCTTGTCTCTAATTTTAAATACCGCAGTCAAAAGCATAGTAGTAAAATTCTCTTCAATACGAGTACATTGAAATCGTTCAAAGGTGTAAAAGTTGTGTTATTCTAAAGTAGAAATTAAATATATATATTTTTTTTAAAAAGACTACATATAGTAAATCATTATTAAGTTTTATCTGAAAAAAAAAATTGTGAAATACCAGTTTCTATAACTGCAATTTAAATAAATTAATTTATAATCCACCTTACCAGCACGTTGATACGTTCTCTATATCTTTCGGCTTACTTAAAAGCCATCATCAGTAGTTAAAATTAATACATTAAAGTCAAAGTTTAAAAATCATAGTTAAAATTGAAAAAAACAATCATGACTGTCCCAGGAGTAACAGTACAAGGTGAAAAGATAAAGATGCTACGATTTGCTGATGATATAGTAATTCTAACTGAGAGTAAAAAGGATTTAGAAGAAACAATGAACGGCATAGATGAAGTCTTACGCAAGAACTATCGCATGAAAATAAACAAGAATAGGCAGGCCGCGTTTGGAATATGTAAAACAAATTTTTATGGATGTAGGATGTAGAGGGTATACTGAAATGAAACGACTAGCACTAGATAGGGAATCTTGGAGTGCTGCATCAAACCAGTCAAATGACTGAAGACAAAAAAAAAATATGTGATCCTAAGGTAGCCATTTCAAGAAGAAGAAATAATCGATAGTTGTAACCATATATATTGTTAAAAAGTTTAAATACTTATATTATAATTAATGATATTGAATATTCCGTTATTCAAACTTTCTTGGTGTAAGTTTTTTTAAAAAAGGAAATAGTTAGCGTGTTTTCGTTAAAAATCGACTGTAGTTATTTTGTATATATAACTTTAAGTAGGTTAAAAATTAAATAGGTTATGTTATTCTGACTAAACTTTACACATAACTTTTGGTTTTAATTTCATATTAATCTCTTCAATATTTATTTAGATAAATTTACCAATATATTTTGCAGACAGCCGAAGGCTTATTATTATTATTATTTTTTTTTTGAGGTTTTAGGAGTATCGACTGTTGTGATCATTAGCCCGTTCCACATCAAAAAATAAATAAAAAATAAAAAAATCTCTCTTCCTTCCCTATAAATGAAACAAATGAACGGCATAGATGAAGTCTTACGCAAGAACTATCGACTTAGAATTAGCGACTTAGTCAGAGGCCTAGACTTAACAAAAAAAGCATCTAAAAATAGATTTATCATAAGTTATTGAAACCTCGAAAACACAACAGAACAAGGGTGTAAAGGCCCTTGATATTTAAAAAAAACTCTAATTATTTCTTACAAAATGTTGTCAAAAACTATCAAAAACAATTCACTTTCATATAAAAGTTAAAAGACACATTGAAATTACACTTTAGTACATGACAAGGATGTAAAAAGTCCTTACCAATTGACATCACACAAATAAAATCTAATCAAAGGTATTCAAAAAACTACAAAAATACATTTCATGCCATGCAAAAATTAAAGGTATACCATTTATTAAAAATTCTTCATAGAAACACAAAAACAATCAAACACAAAAAAACGTCTTAAATTCTATCACCTAGATTTCCTCTTAAAGTATCCTTTGTTGCTTTTTTTTCCATCTTCCTAAATGCCTTGATGTCAAATTTTAAGGTATCTGAGGTCTTTGAGATGGACTCATCCAATCCTCCGCTGTAAACCCAGGGAGAATGCCTTACTACAGGCATTAGATGATTCCATCCAATCCTCCGCTGTAAACCCAGGGAGAATGCCTTACTACAGGCATTAGATGATTCCATCCAATCCTCCGCTGTAAACCCAGGGAGAATGCCTTACTACAGGCATTAGATGATTCCATCCAATCCTCCGCTGTAAACCCAGGGAGAATGCCTTACTACAGGCATTAGATGATTCCATCCAATCCTCCGCTGTAAACCCAGGGAGAATGCCTTACTACAGGCATTAGATGATTCCATCCAATCCTCCGCTGTAAACCCAGGGAGAATGCCTTACTACAGGCATTAGATGATTCCGGCTCAGATGCTGTAGTCAGTTGTACATCAGTCAAGACTCGATGCACTCCACGCTTTTGCTTTTGGAGCGGCTGAAATCCTCGCTCTCTCACTTATAAGTCTCCATGCTTTTGAAGGTTCCATTTTTGTTTTGGTTTAATCCTCTTTTTCCAATATTTTTATCTCTATTTCCTCAATTCGCTTCATGGGGATTACTGCAATTTCCACTTTGGATTCAGGGTTCTGGCCTATTCTGCTTTCACCTTTGCCTTGGAATGATTGGATTCTTCAAAGTAGATGAACTCCTTTGTTTAACAACTGTTATTTTCTTTTCCCGTCATTTTTTCTGAGTTTTCTCTGGTTGGACGACTTCTAAGTTTATTGTACGCACTATGTTCAACCATACTTTCTAATTCCGGTGCCAGTTTCGCAATCACATCCTTTGCTTTGAAAGAAGATGCAGGAGATGTCATAGCCTGTGCATATGACATTAACTTTGGCGATTTATTTTTGACGATTTTCTTCGCTTCGAAGTAGCTCACCTTTTGAATGGTCTTAATTTCTTGAATTGCTACCTCTTCTTTATACATTGGACAATTTCTAGATCTTTTTGAATGATTCCTTTGACAATTGACACAGACAGGTGGATCTCTGCACGGGTTATCAGGTTATCAAGATGGAGCGGTTCCCCACAAATACAGATCTATTTTCTAGTTCAACGTGCAGCTTTCTGTCCAAACCTCTGATATCCAAAGCATCGCAATGGAGTCGGGATGAACGAACGAACGTCTATTATGTGGAAGCCTGCCTTTAGCTTTTCTGGGCATTTTAGTTATGTCAATATGTGCAACGCGAACTTTTCCTTTGCGTCGGGTATTCATTTGTGAACAAACTATAACTCCTTGTTCATTCAGTTTCTCGACGATTTCCTCTTCGATTCCATTCAGCATGTCCCGGCACACAACGACACCCTTTGACGTATTTAGAGTCCCGTGTGGTGAAATTTTAATGTTTAATAGTCCAATCTTCTTCACCTTTACAACCGTGACGATTGTAAGTCATTCAGAATTTGAACAAAGAGTCCTACTGTAGTCCTCCTTACATGCTTTACTGGTCCGATAGCAGCTTCCGGGATGCCTCGGGCTATTACTAAAGAACTTATCTTGCTAAAATCTCGTGCACTTCTTTTGATAACTAAATATTTTTCTATCACTAAGGTTGCCTTTCGGTCGAAACTTCTTCGATCCGTTTTTTCAATCTTTATGAATTCTATACTCTTCCTCTATACTACTTCTGCACTCTTCGCCTACGAAGACAGAGGCTCTTCAAGACAAAGGTTTTTACGTAAACCCACTGTCATGGAAGATGTGGAAGTAGACGTATCCATAATCTATAATGTCGTCGCTCAATATGTCATAAGGTGACATGAGGTAACAACAGGATCATATATCCTGCCTGGGTTTCCCCAGTCAACCCCCTTCCAACAAATTTAACCTGAGTCAGGGAATCAGGTACTGCCTGATCTACATTAACAAAATCCCAGAGCTCACACGAAGCAGTAAGGGCTCCGATATCCTTACCCATAAGACAATTCCTGCCAAGGGCCGAAGTGGCTGACACTCGCTGAGCGGCGCAAGACTTCAGAAGAGCTACGCTCACAATAGCTGTCCCTAAACTTGGCTCCAGAACCAGGACAACATATACGTCCGGTGTATATGTTATTGGATAGACCTGGGATTGGGATTATCTGGGACATTATTATTATTGGACCCTGCAGTACCTGTGGTCGCCGGCGTCATACCTATTGCTACTTTAGCAAGGGAGCGCCAGACGATCTACAGGAGGCGACGGGCAGGCAAAGACGGGGTGACCATTGCCAACGAGGAACGCACTCGCACGTTCCTCGCATGGCAAGAGACCTAGGACCACGAGACCAGAGAACGATGGACCGCAAGGCCCTTTGGTCAGACCATGGATGGAGCGACGGCATGGAGAGCTGGAGTACTACATGACCCAATTTTTAACGGGTCTCAGGTACTTCCACGCTTACCTCCATGTCATAGGGAAAGCACCGTCCCCCGACTGCCTGTATTGCCCCGGTGTACGGGACGACGCTGAGCACAACTTTTACAAATTTGCTCGGTGGGTGGCAGATCGAGGGACAGTAGAGGCGGATCTCGGAGCAGTGAGTCCCCACAACGTGGTTGCGATGATGCTCTGTGACCTGAGCAGCTGGGTAAGTGTAGCCCGATTCGTCGGCAACATTTTAGGGCCAAAAAGGGTGACCTGGATAGTCCTGAAAATTAGGTAGCACCTAATCAGGCTAGTATAGGAGGACTCGACCGGAAGTAATGTGTTAAACGGTTCCGGGTCGAGTCCTGATTGAAAGGGAGGTGGTTTTAGTCGGTAGTCTGCTGATGGTGATTGAATAATACCATCAGCAGGAGCCCAACACTCCGTGCGTAAATGCATTTCCTGCATAAAACTGCATAAAAGAAAAAGAAAAAAAAAATTTGTTTTTATACTTGAATATTTCTTGTAAAGTAATCGTTTATACAAATATTTTTTTTTTATTTCGTAAGTTATCAAAAAAAATAATATAATCTTTTTTTTTTTTTTGAAAGAACGGTCATCAACAGCTATGGTTATTATTCCAGTGGAAATTGGTAGCGTATAAAAAGATACCATTCCTGACTAGGATTCGAACCCGGGACCTCCGCACGAAATGTCGAGACACTACTTACTCAGCCAAGAAGGTCAGAAAATAAAAAAAAGTTCATTAATTGTTACTAATGTTTAGTATGATTCATTTATTACTTTATGAAGTAATCGATTTTAGATTTTTTTTTTTATATCGTTGACATACGACAATGTAACAGATAGCAAAGTGAAAGATTATATTAAATAAAAGTAACTCATAAATGTTACAGGTGATCAAATGAACAAACACATATGTACAATATTTAATCCGTATCTATCTTTGTCAACTTTATTGTAGTCACAATGAAATGGATTGCTTTGAGCGAGCGAATAAATGATTGTTGTAATAATAACAAATCCTATTTTATTTAACAGTGGGCTGGTCAGTTAAATTTAATTTCTTTTTCTCTCTCATTCATTTTTACTGATGTCGTTACTGCTATTATTATTTTTTTTCTCTTTTCATTTTGCTGATACTGATAAATTACAAATTATTACTTTTATTAAAAAATGAGAAATTTTTGATTAAAATTCTATTTATTTTTTTTTGTTGAAAATATTAGTTTCTGTCAAAAGTTTACTACATAAAAACTTTCAATGATTTTCCATACCGTTGACAATTTAGAAAAAAATATTTTAAATTTTACTACTTTCTTAGCTCTTTAGGATTAATAGCTAATTATAATAAAAATTAATATTCATAATGATTCAGGAGGATAGGGCAATACTTTGACAACTCATTCTAGAGGCTAAAAATAAGAAAAAAGTTCATATAAACATAGGTCCGAAAACGCTTCGTTAGCGAGTTATACAAGGTGAAAGATTTCGCCCTAGTTTCAGTTCCTCCGGGTAAATTAAGGCTTTCTGAAATTCTGGGAAGGTCAATTAAGGGGCAAATTAATTCTATCTTATTTTTTTTGTGCTGGAAAATTTAAAAAAAATAGGTCCCAGAACTGTATCTCTCTTAGTTTCTAAGATATCCTATGTAAAACGCCAAAAATAGAGTCAAAAAACATATTTTTTTACGTTTGACGTACATTAACGTTGTTAAATTGGCAATAAATCATACATTTTTTAATTATAAATTGTAGAGAATTTAATTATAAGAAAATTGATGTAAATAATGTCAACAGAAAGCAAATAAAATTTTAAATATGTCGACTTTTATTAACAACAAAATAGATTAATTTTTAACAGTTTGAAAAAACTTTTTCGTTATGTACAGTAGAAAATAACTGGAAGAAGAAAGAATACTTACTGTTTTTTTATGATAATGATAAAATGCTGCTTACAAGTAGTATTTAATGTGGTTTAATAACTTTTAAAAATGCCACCGTTGTGTTCAATGCACTTTTCAACGCATTGTACTAGATTTTGTGTTGCCATTCTAACGGTATCTTTGCGTTCCTTGATTATAGCTGCAGTGATGAGAATGCGAGCGATCAGTTCATCACGTGTGTCTACTTTTTGCTTGTAAACCTCATTTTTCAACCATCCTCACAAACAATAATCCAAAGTAGTGAGGTCTGGGGATCTCGGTGGCCAATTAACCGGCCCTCCACGTCCTATCCATTTACCAGCAAACTTTTCATCAAGACATTGCCTTAGTTCATTAGTGAAACGTGTAGAAACACCATCAAATTGGTAATACATTTCAATTTGTTTTGCTAAGAGGATATTTTCCAGCAATATAATAAATTCATTACGTAAAAATTCCCGATAATTTCTCCCTGTGACACGATGTTGTAGTATGAAAGGACCGATTAATTGGTCATCTATGATACCACACCAAACATTCACTGAAAATCGTTGCTGGAAATTTTTTTCCACTGTAGGATGTGGGTTTTCTTCAGACCACCGATGCGCATTCCGTGTGTTGTTTATTCCGTTACGAGTGAAAGTAGCTTCATCTCTCTCTTTGTTTTCTTACTTGAGATTTCAACATTTAATTTTTTCTTGATGTTTAGTTTCTCGAGATCTTTTACGATCTGTTAGTAATAAAATTGTTTTTGTCTTTTTTACTTCTTTGTAAGAAGTAAAGGATGTATTGTGATCACGTAAAATTTACATTTTCAGATTTCAACGGAAATATCCATTTTGACCATCCCTGAATCCATTTTGACTAGCTTCGGCGTGATGTCTGTACATATTTATCTCGCATAACTCAAAAACGATTAGAAGTAGGGTGTTGAAATATTGGATTTACGATTGTTGTAACATCGTCCAAAATAACCCAAAAATAAAAAATAAAATTGGATTTTGGACTTTTTTTCTTAACTGCAATACTAAACTCTAATTGAGAGCCTTTCAACGATATATCATAAGTGGTACTTTTTTCTAGAGTTATAGCCAAATAAAATTTAAATTAGTGATCTTCAAGGGGAAGGCACATCTGTTCGAATCAGTTTTCATCTCATTTTTTTAACCAACAATTGGCCTAGCGAGTGGAAAAAAATGTGGTTTTGAAGAAAAAAAACATACCTACCTTAATAAATAGAATATCGAATTGGTTTAAGGTGGTCGGTAGTCTTCTAAAAATTACCTAAAACCTTTTTCTGAAACAATTTTTGACTAGTTTCGGCGTGATGTCTGTACGTACGTACGTATCTCGTATAACTCAAAAAACTGTTAACTACAGTATATTGTAATTTTGGATTTAGGACTGTTATAACATTTAGTTGTGCACCTCCTCTTTTGATTGCAATCGACTGTACTAAAAGTATCCAAAAATAGCCCAAAATCCAAAACAATTTGAATTTTGGATTTTTTCTTAACTGCAGTAAAAACTCTCATTGAGAGCTTTTAAACGATATATCATAAGTGGTACATAATTGTACATATTGGTTCCTGATTTATAGCCAAATGAAATTTCAATTAATGAAATATTTTGATTTTACAAGGGGAAGATACAACAGTTCGAATCCGACTTCATTTCTTTTTTTTTTTTTTTATTTAAATATATTGCTTTATTAATGATTATTAATCTCTGATTGTAAAAACGTTTTTATAATAAATAATAATACAATAATAACATATATATATGAACAAAATCAGAAGTTATTAGTGAAATAAAATTTTATGTACTTTTCATTAAAAAAAAAAAAAATGTGTATATGTAATTTAATAGTAGTACAAGGAACCGGCCTCCGTGGCGCGAGTGGTAGCGTCTCGGCCTTTCATTTGGAGGTCCCGGGTTCGAATCCCGGTCAGAGGATGTCATTTTCACATGCTAAAAAAATTGTCATTCATCTCATCATCTGAAGTAATATGTAACGGTGGACAAGGAAGTTAAAAGAAAACAAAAGGAAGTCAGTCATGTGGTGTCCACAACAGACTTTTTATTCACATTAAATTTGTGATCTTTTTTATTTGAATAATTTACTTTATTTAATTCATTTATTAAAGTATTTGATGGAAGTTTTTTTTTTGTATAAAAATGTTAGCATACGGTTATATAGCAATAACAAAGTGAAATATTATATTAAATTAATGTAACTTATAAGTAATTTATTCATAGCTAATTTATTTTCTGAATTGTATATTTCTTTTTGTTTTTATTTTATTCTTTCTATATCTTTTTCTATTGCTTTCACTTGTGTTTTTTTAATTTTTTTTTGATTATATTAATTTTTTATTCTTATTCACTTTCTTTATTGATTTCATTTTCTTTTACTTTCTTTCATTACCCCATTTTGAATTTTTTCTTATAATTAATTTTTCTTCTTTGTTCAAATTTTCTTTTTTATGATACTATTTTTTTATCCTTTATTTATTTCAACTCTTCTTCTCATTCTTCCTTTTCTTTTTGTCTTAAATTATTAATTTTTCTTCCTTTCCCGCTAGTACATTTCTCGTAGTTCATTTCTTCATCTCCTTTTCTTGATTCCTCTTCCTCTGATTATCTTCTTTTTTTTATGTTGTCCTAATCTTGATTCTTTTCCTATTTTTATTCTTATCATAATTCTTTCCTTCTTTTTACTTTACTCTTTATTATTATTCTTCTTCATCTTCTGTTCTTAATTCTTTTTTCTTCCTGTTTAACCTCCTGTAATTACCTTTCAGATAATTCTTCAGAGGATGATATGTAATGTATGAGTGTAAATAAAGTGTAGTTTTGTACGTTCTCAATTCGACCATTCCTGAGATATGTGGTTAATTGAAATCCAACCACCAAAGAACACCGTTATCTACGATCTAGTATTCAAATCCGTGTAAAAATAACTCGCTTTACTAGTACTTGAACGCTGGAACTCTCGACTTACAAATCACCTGATTTGGAAAGACGCGTTCATCATTAGACCTACACGGTTGGTTTTCTGTTCTTAATTACTTATTCTTTTCCTTAATTTGATTTTTTTTTCTCTTCTTTATCACCTTCTGCTTATCTCGATTCATTTTCTTTATTACTCTTTCTGCTACACTTTTTCATATTCTTTTTTCTTTCTCAATATTCTTCTTCTTTTTTTTATTTTCCATTCATTATTAAATTTTCTCTTTATTTCATAACTTCTATTACGTATTCTTCTGAAAATCTTTTTTGTGACTGAACATCTAATGTAAAAAAATATTATTTGTAATTTTTTTATTTATTTATTCTTAATTTTTAATTCTAATAAAAATATTATTCGCGCGCGCTCACACACACACACACACACACACACACACAAACATGTAGATTTTTAAACTTTTTTCATAATATCTAATGATTAATATAATTACTTTTCTTGTTTTATGCATATATATATATATATATATACTAGCTCTACCCGCCACGCTTCGCTGTGGCACATTGTGGTTGCATGAATGAGAAATGAGAAACAAAACAAAGCATACGTTTCATAGATAATTAATTTTGCTATACTTGTGGATATACAATATTTTTTTGTTTTTCCACTGTATGCGTAGATATAAAGGCTATCTGGTTTGCCGACTCGGGAACACGCAACATACAGTTGTCCATGTGAGAAGCAATCCGTATCTAAATCTAAACCATAAAATTCTAAAGATTGACCTTGAGCTTTATCGATTGTGATTGCAAATGTCAATCGAATTGGGAATTGCAATCTTTTAAATTAAAATGGTGTATCGGTCGGGATTATGGATATTCGAGGAATGAGGACATCTTCATCTTTGAAAGGCCCCGTTAAAATCGTTGCTTCCACTATAATATTCATCAATTTCTTAACTGCAATTCGCGTGCCGTTGCAGAGTTTTAGCTGATTAATATTCCGCAACAGGATAATTGTCATTTTTTGATCGAACCGTTGCTAAAATCAATCTAATGAGGAATGTTTTCCCCGTTCCTCCTGGCGCATCCAAGAAGAAGGTTACCCCAACTTCCTAAATTTATCATTTGCATTATGCGATCATAAATGCCTTTCTGTTCACGCGTTAATTTGGGAATGTTTGATCGGACATATGACTGAAGATCAACAATGTTGTAACTGTTCACGGCGTAAATCCACATCAAACGAAGCAATCGCAGCTCGGGTGGGTGCTGGCATTCCCAATCGACTAAGAACTTTATTTGCAATAGCTAAGCACTCATCTTCAATATTTGTCAATGCTTCGTTGTAAATGACTTCTGTAAATTCCACAGTCATATTGGTATTTTCTAGGCGTACTCTATGCAAAATATCCTCAGCCATATGCGATCGATATCTTTCCCATAACTCTGTGGGAGATGAAGGGAAGCAAGCGGTCAATATAATTGCGAATAATGCGCGAATTTGGTTTGGATGTCCGGTGTTGCACGCGTCATTAATACATATATCCAATTGTTGGTCGATTTCTAATAAATTCAGAGCTTGGTGAAAGGCGCAGCTAAATCACGACACGATCACACAAAAGTACCTCGATTAAAGTGAATATTTAATTCAGATTGTATAATAATCTGAATCGGATGCAAGTGGATACGTTTTTTTTTTTTGTTAATAATCAATGTAATTGTTTCACATGTGAGTGCAGTTGTCGTTAGCTAGTATGGCGCGTGTAGATGACCTTATGCAGATGACCTTGCAGTCCTCGTAGAGGGAAGGACGGTCTTGGAGGTGCGGGAGAGGGTGTATGCGGCCATCGACACTATACAGGAGTGGTTGAGGTCCAGGGGTCTGCAACTGTCTACGGAAAAATGCCGGTGTATTGCCTTTACGGGTAGAAGAGTGCTAGAACCGTTCAATATTTCCATCAACGGTCATGCTATAGAAGAAGCGAATAACATCAAGTACTTAGGAGTTATCCTCCAGAAAAACGGTAGATACACCGAGCACATAGTCAATGTATGCAACAAGGCAGAAAGTAAGATAAAAAGTCTAAACATCATTATGTCATCGCAGAATGCCCCTCGGGCCTCAAAGCGCCGTTTACTGGCGACCACCGTCGTGTCTTCGCTTATGTATGCCGTTCCGGCCTGGTGGCGCTCTATCGCCATCAGGCGCAACAAAGAGAGACTGGCGAGGACGCACAGGTGTGTGCTCCTAGGTGTTGTGTCCGCATACAGGACAGTGTCCTATGCCGCCCTGTGCGTGTTATCGGGTACACCTCCTATTGACCTAATCGCAAAAAAGAGGGTGGAGAGGGCACAAGGCAAGCCAGAACAAGAGGTCAGGGATGCCGTTTATAATATCTGGCAGGAAAGATGGTCGCAGGAAGCTGTGGGTCGATGGACGAGAACCCTCATCCCCAACATCAAGCCACGGTTGTCGAGAAGATTTGGTGAGGTTGATCATCACCTATCGCAGTTTTTTACAGGACATGGTTCCTTCAATAACTACCTGCACAAAATAGGCAAGAGAGAAGAGCCAATTTGCAACTACTGCAACGAGATAGATGATGCTGAGCACACCTTTTTTGAGTGCAATAGGTGGGACACACTTAGACATAGTAAGGCACTCACAGGTATAACTCCAGAGACAACAGTAGACTACATGCTAAGAAGCGAGTCAAACTGGAATAATTTTGCTAGTTTTGTTAGACAAGTTGTTCTACAGAAATACTCCGATGAGAGAAGACAAGGTGTTGGCTAGAATAGGACTGGGTGGACAGCCTTGCTGGTGAGGTCCAGCATGCTGCGGTGTGTTGGCACTGATGAGCCACCAAGGACTCCACGGGTAACAGTCAGGCAAGAGCACACTGAATACTGAAGGGACCCGGTACCGCGTCGCGGCGAACTGGGTCTGTCGTGGTGTATTAGTATTGCCCTTTTGGGTCCCCAAGGGGCCAATATTGATAAAGAACTCTCAAAAAGAACTAACCGGTAGGCCGACCTGCCTTGCCGGTATATAGCCGGTAGGTGGGGAGGCCTATTTGAGTTTAAAGACACTCCCCTGGGCGGCGTAATACCAACAAGTCGGTCCGGCCCAGGGGAGCTGAGAGGAAAAAAAAAAAGTATGGCGCGTGTTCCCCTCGCTTCTGGCAGATGGCGCGGTCTCTGATACACAGCTGACCGTTAAAAAAACTGTTTTCCCGCAGTCGCGGGTATGCAACTGATGCGAATAATAGATAAAAACAATCTTTGATGCGGGTTATATATCGTGCTAAAATTTTAGCTCAATCGGTGCAGAAAATTTTGAGTTTTTGAAGCTGTACACAAACGAACTTAACATTTTTATATATGTAGTTATATATATGTTCGTAAAAGAGAGAGAAAAAAGATTGTGTATAAGATGAACGAAGTAAAACGCCTTTTCTTAATATTTCTATCTAAAAACGACGAACCCTTTTCTGTCTTTATTAATATTCGGTCCACATTCTAGGAGTGCCTTCTGTCGTGCTATCTTCTATTATTTTCTTCTCTTTTTTCTCTCCCCCTCATACTTTCTCTTGTTCTTTTCTGTTCCATCATCCATACAATCTCACTGTTTTTCATTTTATCTCTCTTTTCTTCCCTTTTTTTTTACTCCGACTCATTTTCCGGGTATATATATATATATATATCTCTCAATCTTTTTTCTTTTCTTTTTGTATTTTTTTTTTTTTTTTTTTTTTTTTTTTTTATTACACTCATCCTTTCCATATATTCTCTTTCAGTACCTTATCACCCATATCAGCTAATACTACTGCAATGCTGCCGTTTTACGGGTCAAGCTTTTAAAAATACTTCTAACAATCTAAGTTGCCTTTGTGAACTTTAATTTGGCAACGAACGTTTTGAAAACTTATTTTTATTTCTTCACACGCATTTCATATATATATATATATACTACTTCCATCTCTGTTTTTCTCATCAAGCATTTTTTTGCCTCCCTCATTTTTAACACTTCATTTTATCTATTGTTCCTTTCATTCCAGAATAAATCTATTATTCCAGTATTGTTTTTATTGTCATCCTGTACTATTTTCTATTGGTTTTTTTTTTTATATAAAAATATCACATATTTTATGTGATATGAAACTTTTTAGATATTTTATTTTAGAGGATATAAGCTAATTCATATTTTGTTATTTTATTAAAATAAAGGTTTTTTTTTTTAATATTAATTAAAATGCGGTATTTTACTTTTTATTCGATATATATCGATAGTCTCTAGATTTACTTTTTTTAAAGATTAATTGAACTCAAAAAAGAAGGAATTCGTAAAATTGAAACAGCAAATGAACTGACAGAGGATGTTTTTATTAAGAAATACTTAACTTACATAGTTAAACTACCTCACTACAAAGGATTAATTTGCTCAGAAGCCTTACATGCAAGTTAGTGTTTAGAAAAGTTTATTATAAGAAATTTTTTGAAAACGAGCATCTTAAGGAAAATTTTTTTGACTCGAAAGAAAAGAGTAAAAATATAAATTAAAATCTACCAAAGAAATTTACCAAGAAATAAAAGATTTTGAAACTGAAATGTGGAAATGAAGAATCAGATCTTTTGGCCTGCCTTATTTATAGAATGAATGACTGTAGACATACAAAACAATTATTTAACTTTTAATAAAATAGAAAAACAAGAATAGGGTGGAACCAGGAAATAAACCAAGATGTAAGAAGAACAAAGTAAATATTGGAAAAAATAATTGTTCCTTTCATTCCAGAATAAATCTATTATTCCAGTATTGTTTTTATTGTCATCCTATACTATTTTCTATTGGTTTTTTTTTTTTATATAAAAATATCACATATTTTATGTGATATGAAACTTTTTAGATATTTTATTTTAGAGGATTTAAGCTAATTCGTATTTTGTTATTTTATTAAAATAAAGGTTTTTTTTTAATATTAATTAAAATGCGGTATTTTACTTTTTATTCGATATATATCGATAGTCTCTAGATTTACTTTTTTTAAAGATTAATTGAACTCAAAAAAGAAGGAATTCGTAAAATTGAAACAGCAAATGAACTGACAGAGGATGTTTTTATTAAGAAATACTTAACTTACATAGTTAAACTACCTCACTACAAAGGATTAATTTGCTCAGAAGCCTTACATGCAAGTTAGTGTTTAGAAAAGTTTATTATAAGAAATTTTTGAAAACGAGCATCTTAAGGAAAATTTTTTTTGACTCGAAAGAAAAGAGTAAAAATATAAATTAAAATCTACCAAAGAAATTTACCAAGAAATAAAAGATTTTGAAACTGAAATGTGGAAATGAAGAATCAGATCTTTTGGCCTGCCTTATTTATAGAATGAATGACTGTAGACATACAAAACAATTATTTAACTTTTAATAAAATAGAAAAACAAGAATAGGGTGGAACCAGGAAATAAACCAAGATGTAAGAAGAACAAAGTAAATATTGGAAAAAATAATAGATTGAATAGAATTTTGAAAAACAGTTGAGGATTTCAAACTAGATGAAAAGTTTTAGGTAATATTTAGAGGACTAACGATCACTTTAAAACGATTACATACTGTGTATATTAAGGGAAGTATATTTTTTTCTACCTCCTGAGCCAACGGTTGGTGATTCAAAAAACTTTACTTAAATAAGTTTTAGCCCCTTATCAAAAAAAAAAAAAATAGTAGGAACTTTAAACGAATTAGATATTTTGCTTAATAAAAAGTTACAGCAATATTTTTCTTTTTCGAAAAAACGCTCCTATTTTCACCTCCATTTCGCCCATTAACGAACTAGAACGAGACTTTTGGTCGTTTTATTTTATGTATCAATTTGAAAGTAATTGGCGGAAAATTACAGCAGTTATCGTGTTCACAAGAAAATAAGATATATATAAACTTTTAAAGTGACGATAGTTTTGGATGTGGATATGTGAAACGCGAAGATATATCGAAATTTTCTGGAAGTCGAATCATTGTACCCATTACAATAGGTAGCTTTCTTGTGAAATCTAACTAAAATATTTAAGCCTTTTACAAGTTCGATTATTGTAAATAAATTTCAATGAATAAACATCTATTAATAAAACATAGAATTTGAAGCATATTGGAATGATTTTTTTTCAATTTATTGTATTTTTTTTTTTTAATTTTAACACACCGTTTCCGTCATGGTATTTCATAAAATCTAATAGTTGGAGAAAAATAAAGTAGTTTACCTTGTTATTTATGTATTGCTAGCAGACCCGGCATTGCTTTATTGCTCTATATATATATATATATATATATATATATATATATAAGAGAGAGAGAGAGAGAGAGAGAGAGAGAGTTTAAATGAATACAATTGAAAATTTGATAAAAAAATTAAAAAGCTGAACTTCACACATTTTACCTTTCAGTTATTTTCCTTCCCCTCTAATATATATATATATATATATATATAGAATAAAAAAAGTCTGTTTGTTTATTTGTTTGTTTCGTAAATATCTCGACAACGGCATATTCTTGAATAAAAGCTTCAATTCTTTTTACAGCGTTTCTTGCAACTTTTTTCAAAGTTTGTGGCTGGATATTTAATACAGCTTGTTCAATATTGACTTTCAATCGTTCAAGTGTTCGTGGTTTGTCGCTGTAGGCTTTTTCTTTGAGGTAACCCCGTAGAAAAAAATCCGCCGCAGTTAAATCTGGAGATCTTGGTAGCCACAAGCCTCGACCGATAACACGATTACCGAAGAATTCCTCGACGAAATCAGAAGTTGAACCTGCGTAGTGCGATGTCGCACCGTCATGTTGTAGCCAGCAGTGTCTGTCTTCCTCTTCCAAGAGTGCGATGAACTGAAATAAAATATCCTGATATCGTTCTACAATAATGGTGTACTCGAAAAAATAGGACCGATTATTTTCTTCCGCGATATCGCGCACCACACGTCCGACTTCTGCGGGTGTAATTGTTTTTCGTGATAAACGTAGGGATTTTCAAAGCTCCAAATTTTACTGTTTTAGCTGTTTACGTAGCCATCCGAACGAAACCGTGCTTCATCTGTGAAAAACAACGAATCCATAACATTAATTCCCTCACGCAGAGATCGACGGATCCGTTGACATTATTGTAGCCGTTTTTCTTTGTCGGGCTCAAGAAGTCGATGAACAGTTTGAATGCAGTGTCTGTCTTCCTCTTCCAAGAGTGTGATGAACTGAAATAAAATATCCTGATATCGTTCTGCATTAATGGTGTTACATTTTTTTGAAAGAACAATATATCGCTGTAACATTCCTATTAAGTAAAATATCAAATTCGTTTAAAGCTCCTACTATTCTTTGGATAAGAACCTAAATCACATTAAAGTAAAGTTTTTTGATATCACCAACCATTAGCCCAGGGGGTAGAAAAAATGGAATTTCGAAGACAAAACAAATCATACTCTCTTAATAGGCACAATAACGAGTCGATTTAATGTGGCCATTAGTTCTCTAAACATTACCTAAAACTTTTGTCTGATACAATTTTTGATATGACCACCCCTTACAGGAAGGGATGACAAATATTGCTGGAATTGTAAGAATATGGGGTTTACCGTATGATAAACATGTGAAACCTTTTTCACATGCAATCATTCTTGTGTAAATTAAAGTTTTTCTTAACTTTAAGGTGTAAATCCTTTTATCACCTACTTAGAACCGGTGAAATATATCTCCGCATTCCGGCGTGCCGAAAGGGATTTTTTTTTAATATCACTTTGTATATTTATAAATGTTAGGCATTTCGGCATCGAACCCCGTTTAGCTTAGATATTCGCTGTTAGGATGTATTGAGAACAATTTGATGGTGCTGCGATGTGGAAAGTTGTAGGATTGACCTCCGCTCCTGAAAGCAGATCAGAGAGAAATAGGGTACGTTTTTATTAGATACTCATTTAATTTGATAACCTGGTTCTTGATTATTAAGTTATTTAAGAGGATTTTGAATAAATTGAATTATGGATAAAATTTTCGTTGTTGGATTAACTCTTGTTTATTTGGTATTAGAATAGTATTTTTGGTGTTTAAATACTCAATCAAGTAATCATCTAAATGCATAGTATAATTGAAGTTAGATATGGGAAGAATAATGTGTTAAACAAAGATGGTACACCAATATATAATACAAAAGGTAAAGTCGATAGATGGGTGGAATATATTGAAGAGTTATACGGAGGAAATGAATTAGAAAATGGTGTTATAGAGGAAGAAGAGGAAGTTGAGGAGGATGAAATGGGAGAAACAATACTGAGATCTGAATTTAAGAGAGCATTAAAAGATTTAAATGGCACAAAGGCTCCTGGAATAGACGGAATACCTGTAGAATTACTGCGCAGTGCAGGTGAGGAAGCGATTGATAGATTATACAAACTGATGTGTAATATTTATGAAAATGGGGAATTTCCATCAGACTTCAAAAAAAGTGTTATAGTTATGATACCAAAGAAAGCAGGGGCAGATAAATGTGAAGAATACAGAACAATTAGTTTAACTAGTCGTGCATCAAAAATCTTAACTAGAATTTTATACAGAAGAATTGAGAGGAGAGTGGAAGAAGTGTTAGGAGAAGACCAATTTGGTTTCAGGAAAAGTATAGGGACAAGGGAAGCAATTTTAGGCCTCAGATTAATAGTAGAAGGAAGATTAAAGAAAAACAAACCAACATACGTTTATAGACCTAGAAAAGGCTTTCGATAAAGTAGACTGGAATAAAATGTTCAGCATTTTAAAAAAATTAGGGTTCAAATACAGAGATAGAAGAACAATTGCTAACATGTACAGGAACCAAACAGCAACAATAACAATTGAAGAACATAAGAAAGAAGCCCTAATAAGAAAGGGAGTCCGACAAGGATGTTCCCTATCGCCGTTACTTTTTAATCTTTACATGGAACTAGCAGTTAATGATGTTAAAGAACAATTTAGATTCGGAGTAACAGTACAAGGTGAAAAGATAAAGATGCTACGATTTGCTGATGGTATAGTAATTCTAGCCGAGAGTAAAAAGGATTTAGAAGAAACAATGAACGGCATAGATGAAGTCCTACGCAAAAACTATCGCATGAAAATAAACAAGAACAAAACAAAAGTAATGAAATGTAGTAGAAATAACAAAGATGGACCACTGAATGTGAAAATAGGAGGAGAAAAGATTATGGAGGTAGAAGAATTTTGTTATTTGGGAAGTAAAATTACTAAAGATGGACGAAGCAGGAGCGATATAAAATGCCGAATAGCACAAGCTAAACGAGCCTTCAGTAAGAAATATAATTTGTTTACATCAAAAATGAATTTAAATGTCAGGAAAAGATTTTTGAAAGTGTGTGTTTGGAGTGTCGCTTTATATGGAAGTGAAACTTGGACAATCGGAGTATCTGAGAAGAAAAGATTAGAATCTTTTGAAATGTGGTGCTATAGGAGAATGTTAAAAATCAGATGGGTGGATAAAGTGACAAATGAAGAGGTATTGCGGCAAATAGATGAAGAAAGTAGCATTTGGAAAAATATAGTTAAAAGAAGAAACAGACTTATAGGCCACATACTAAGGCATCCTGGAATAGTCGCTTTAATATTGGAAGGACAGGTAGAAGGGAGGAATTGTGTAGGCAGGCCACGTTTGGAGTATGTAAAACAAATTGTTGGGGATGTAGGATGTAGAGGGTATACTGAAATGAAACGACTAGCACTAGATAGGGAATCTTGGAGAGCTGCATCAAACCAGTCAAATGACTGAAGACAAAAAAAATGGGAAGAATATTTGTATAAAACTTTCAATGTTAAAGGAAGGACCACGCTTTCGTAAATCGATTAATTTGTTAGTTGACAGTAAAGTTTAAGTATGTGGTGGTGATTGGAAGAAGAAATACAAAGGTGTAGTAAGTTGTGTAAATACACTGATGTATATGTCTGCTGAGGCATTTGCATCGAAGGTATTCTGACAGAGCCAAACTGATAACTGTGTTATGTTATCAAGTTTAGAGGGTCTAAAAGATAATTCTCGATAAACCCCATCAAAGCTAGGAACGGAAGGGATGGTATGGAGACCGGGATCGTGACAAGGCGAGTGTCTTCTCCTTCGGGAATCAGGATACAGGTTATCAACAAAGTATTAATTTCACAAATGTTTATATTTTATAATATATGCATATATTTTTCGGTACGTGATCCCCCACATAGATATGACGTGAAGAAAAGGTAGCGCAAAAATTTTAAATTGAAAGAATCCAGTTGTGACAATAAAAAAAAATGAAATTATTTCAGAAATATTTATCTTTCTGTTGTCTAAACTTGTTCAATTTTTTTTTTAGTTATAAAATTAAAAAAAAAAAAAAAACACTAATTGCTAAAGGGAGTTAATTATATAAGATATATCATATACTATGTATATATGTAACCACTTACAAATCAGATAAATTGTCAGTGAAATGAATATTGTTTAGAATTAAAAGTCAAACATTTTTGATACAAAATATAAATTATACAAAGAGTGTAATAATAATAACCAAATTAATTTTAAATTTTAATTTTTAACAAAGGTATCATTTTCAGCAGAATACAAAGAACAAATTAGTAAGTTAATATACGTGCATCTTAAAGATGTAGAAGTGTAAATTACATTGAAAAGTTTGAAGTATGAATTCATTAGAATATTTGCAATTGGTAATGTTAGAAATTATAATAATGGTATACATATAATACACATCTTAGAATATAAACTTTGTAAATTCAAAAAATAACTTTTCTATTTTATAAATGATATTTATATTAAGATTTTTTTCATTTTAACATATAGTGCATAAAAATTTATATTACTAATTATGGAAAAAAAAACGATCCTTCCAGATATTTTTTTTTTGGAAAATATATATTTTATGCAATGAAAAGGTGACATTTGTTACTTGAATTCTAAATCCAAAATTTCAACATCCAACGGCTAATCGATTTTGAGTTATGCGAAATAAATACGTACGTACAGACATCACGCCGTAACTGGTCAAAATGGATTCAGGGATGGTCAAAATGGATATTTCCGTTGAAACTTGAAAACCGTAATTTTTCGCGATCAAAATATTTCCTTTACTTCGTTCCAGGAAGTAAAAAACGAAATAATTAAAATTAAACACTTTTAATGGTGATTAAATACTCATAAATTTCTTATATGTGGTTATTTTGTTCGTGTTCAGCATATGTATATACGTAGTATAGTTTTTTAATTTTTTTAAAAATTACATACGAGGTCTTTTTTTTGTTTAACCTCTGGGACTACTGTTACGTATTGCATCAGAGAATGAGATGAAATGATTTGTACCGTGTAAAAATACCATACCTGACTGGGATTTGAACCCGGGACCTCCGGATGAAAGGCCGAGACGCTACCATTCGCGACACTGATTTGAAAAATCGATAAATAGATTCTAAAACTGTACCTGCAGTAGTTTTTGAGAAATCTGGGGTGAAAATTAAAACCTTATTTTTTTTTATGTTTTACGTAAAATAACTTTGTTAAATGGACAATAAACATGTAAAAATTTTAAACAAAATTTATTGACAATGTAATTTTGAGCAAAATGGTTTAAAATTAACTAAATAAAACTAAGAAAAGTTAGAAAAATTCGAATTTTATTTAGAAATAGTACCTTACTATATTTGTCAGTAGGTGTTTTAGTAATGTTTTATAATAATCAGAGTGTTTTTGCCCCATTTTATTGGTTTCATCCCAGATTTCTCATAAACTACTGCAAATACCATAATTGACTGGTTTTTGAACCCGGGACCTCCGGATGAAAGGCCGAGACGCTACCATTCGCGACACTGAGGCCGGGTACATACGAGATCTGTTCAGAAAATAACCGAACGCGATTACGCGCCAACAAAGATATTTAGTGACGTGCGGTTGGCACCATTGTGTTCCGTATAACCTCCTGTGTAACCATATGTTCTTGGATTTTTTATATCTCGTTTAGTTTTCCCGTTATTGTTATTTGAGTCTGTAAGTGTAAATAACGATTTAAAAATATTTGGTTATTTTCTGAACAGACCTAGTACGTATTTATTGATAAATAAATTACCACTTAATCAAAAATTTATAAGAGTTAGTGGAACGAAAACTTCGTAGTGTATGAAAAATACATTACCTGATTGGAAATCGCACTCGAATCGATCGAGTTGAAATATTAACACTATTACTCCCTCAAAGAATTAATAAATTTCAATGTTTTTAAGGTAACTTTACGCTTTCTACTGGGTATACCTAAAACGAAAACAGTTATATATACTTTTAGGTATATTTCATAAGAAAGCTGCCTATAATAATGGGTACCATGATTTGACTTCCGGAACATTTCGACATATCTTTGCGTTTCACATCCCCCAGACCCAAAAACCATTGTCAACTCAAAAGTTTATATATATATATTTCACTTTCTTGTGGACACGATAAATTCCGTAATTTTCCGCCAATCACTTTCAAACTGTTCCCTAAAAATAACTCGTCCCACAATCTCGGTTCATTTCGTTAACTCCCAAAATCAAACCATGGGGTGGAAATGGGGGGGTGCTTTTTTAAAAAAACAAAATTCGCTATAACTTTCTTATTAAGTAAAATATCGAATTCGTTTAAAGTTCTTACTATTCTTTGGATAACGGCCTAAAAATTATCTAAGTAATTAATTTCATTAGTAATACATGTCTTGAATGTTTCTCAGTTTCTTCGTGAGATGACACTTCGTATATATTATGTAGTTGAAAGAATGAAATAATTTAAAGTTTAAAAAACCTCGAAATTAAAAGCTAAAATATTTTTACAAATAACCATTATTTTTTTTTTAAAGAATAGATTAATACAGAAAAAGGAGAAGTGGAAGGTATAATAGAATGTAATTCATATCCATTTATACGGTACAAAAGAAAATCAAATGAAAATGGTAAATATATAATTCATAAATGGCTTCGAAGACCAGTTTCCTTTATTACTTTGATATAGATATATATATATATATATATTGTTCTGCAGTATTATATAATAATAACATTTTTTCGAATGTTTATATATTTTATAGGTAAACACAAAAATTACTTAATCCGTTGTGTACTTGTAATTCAATTCAATTTTCCATCCTAATTTTTAGACCTATATAATGTTCCTTATTATTAATCTATATATATATATATATATATAAATTTGAATGTTTGTCTGTCTGTATGTCTCTTATGCCTACCTAAACCGTTCATCCGATAGCGATGAAAGTTAGGGGAATGGTTGAACGCATGCCAGGGAAGATTTCTGAATCAGTTTGGACACGCTAGATGGCACTGGCGTTGAGATATTTCGAAAAATTGTATTTATCGTCTGATTTACCTCATATTCAGAATACATGTTTCTTACATGGAAAGAATTAATCTCTGCAAAAAATGAATACGCTAGATGGCGCTGGGGTTGAGATATTTAGAAAAATTATATTTATGAACCGATTTGGTTCATATTCAGAATATGAATATTAGTTACGTGAAAAGAAATATATTTGAAAAAACTATACCAGCTATATTCGAATTTTTTCTGCAATATTAAACCCTCGTTGAGAGCTTTCCAACGATATATCATACATGGTACTTATTTTCATTGGTTCCAGAATTATAAACAAATAAAATTTTAATTAATGAAATATTTGGATCTTACAAGGGGAAGGATTTTTTATTTTTTTTTTTATTTTAATTAGTTATATTGGTTTATTAATAATTATTAATCTCTGATTCAGAAGAAATAAGAAAAAAAATCAGAAGTTATTAGTTAAATAAAATTTTATATACTTTTCAATTTAATTCAAAAATTTATCCAGAGGATAATAATTATTAATAAATCCATATATTTAAATTAAAAAAAAAAAAACAAATTAAAAATATATGTATATGAAGTCGGATTCGAACCGTTGTGTCCAAGGTTACGGATCTGAAATGTTCTCACTTACACCACATATCTACTTGAGCAAAATGAAATAAAACTAAAATAAAATGCTGATAAAGACACCCAAAAAAATTATTCAATGTGGTGTCCACCACCACAATGCAGTTGTGTAATTGTCCACTTTGTTAAAGATATGGAGGATCGTATCTCACTATCAAATTAAATAAGTTTAAAGAGAGGAATCTACTCAAGAAAATTTTTTTCTTTACAACTGGGAATAGGAAGTTTATACTTGGTCAGTTTATTTAGCTTACAGTGAAAAGAACTTTTCTAAATTTTCAGAAAATTACATTGTCTCTTACCCTTAAAATAGGGGTTGGGGGTTAAAAAAAAACAGTTTTAAACAAGAATAAATGTATCTCATTTGTTATTAAGGATAAAAACTTCAGAAAAAAGAAAATAATTAGAAAATAAGTACTTTTTGTATACAAAAAAAAAATTACATTTTGTAGAATTTTTATTAAAATTTTTTAAACAAAAACTCATCACCATTTTAATTTCTACCCCCTCCTCTCATTGTATATATATAATAGGATTATCACATGCATAAACATGTATCCAGACAAGTATTTCCTGTACAATGAAAAAAAAATTATGCAGTTATCATAATTACAACTAAATTTATGATTTTTTTTTTAGTGTTAACAAAACAAAGAAATTAAAGTTTTCATATTACAATCTACCGTAGCACCTGCCGATTCTATCGTATAGTTTTAGCAATGTACTATAAACTTCAAAAAGGCGTAATCTGTAGGATAAAATGTGAACTAAATAGAATAAAGAACGAGGTTTAAAAGGGTGAGATATTCATATATCTATCATTTTTCATTAGTGAGGTAAAAGTTATTGAATTTCGTAATTTATACGGTGAAAATTCAAACATTGTATATATAATAGGATTATCACATGCATACACATGTATCCAGACAAGTATTTCCTGTACAATGAAAAAAAAATTATGCAGTTATCATAATTACAACTAAATTTATGATTTTTTTTTAGTGTTAACAAAACAAAGAAATTAAAGTTTTCATATTACAATCTACCGTAGCACCTGCCGATTCTATCGTATAGTTTTAGCAATGTACTATAAACTTCAAAAAGGCGTAATCTGTAGGATAAAATGTGAACTAAATAGAATAAAGAACGAGGTTTAAAAGGGTGAGATATTCATATATCTATCATTTTTCATTAGTGAGGTAAAAGTTATTGAATTTCGTAATTTATACGGTGAAAATTCAAACATTGTATATATAATAGGATTATCACATGCATACACATGTATCCAGACAAGTATTTCCTGTACAATGAAAAAAAAATTATGCAGTTATCATAATTACAACTAAATTTATGATTTTTTTTTAGTGTTAACAAAACAAAGAAATTAAAGTTTTCATATTACAATCTACCGTAGCACCTGCCGATTCTATCGTATAGTTTTAGCAATGTACTATAAACTTCAAAAAGGCGTAATCTGTAGGATAAAATGTGAACTAAATAGAATAAAGAACGAGGTTTAAAAGGGTGAGATATTCATATATCTATCATTTTTCATTAGTGAGGTAAAAGTTATTGAATTTCGTAATTTATACGGTGAAAATTCAAACATTGTATATATAATAGGATTATCACATGCATACACATGTATCCAGACAAGTATTTCCTGTACAATGAAAAAAAAATTATGCAGTTATCATAATTACAACTAAATTTATGATTTTTTTTTTAGTGTTAACAAAACAAAGAAATTAAAGTTTTCATATTACAATCTACCGTAGCACCTGCCGATTCTATCGTATAGTTTTAGCAATGTACTGTAAACTTCAAAAAGGCGTAATCTGTAGGATAAAATGTGAACTAAATAGAATAAAGAACGAGGTTTAAAAGGGTGAGATATTCATATATGTATCATTTTTCATTAGTAAGGTAAAAGTTATTAAACCACCGGGTTGGTCTAGTGGTGAACGCATCTTCCCAAATCAGCTGATTTGGAAGCCGAGAGTTCCAGCGTTCAAGTCCTAGTAAAGACAAATATTTTTACACGGATTTGAATACTAGATCATGGATACCGGTGTTCTTTGGTGGTTGGGTTTCAATTAACTACACATCTCAGGAATGGTCGAACTGAGAATGTACAAGACTGACTACACTTCATTTACACTCATACATATCATCCTCATTCATCCTCTGAAGTATTATCTAAACGGTAGTTACCGGAGGCTAAACAGGAAAAAAAAAAGAGAGAGTAAGGTAAAAGTTATTGAATTTCGTAATTTATACGGTGAAAATTCAAAATATTGCCATGAAAACAGACTTATGTTTTATTTAATTAAAATTTGTTTTAAAACAAAGTTTTATTTGTTTGTTGATCAATGGAAAAATAAATAATTACATAGTTCAAAAATAAGATATCGCAAAAAAAAAAAAAAAAAAAAAATCATTAACAAAAATCATTAAAAAAAATGCATCAAACGTTTTTTTATTGTACCAAGGGTAGATTGCCCCCCTTAAATGAAGTGGAGCAAAAAATATATTTATGTAGTTTAATTGAGGTATAAGGAAGTCATGTATGTCCACATCATATTTTTATTTTGTATTAACTTTAAAATTACGTGAAACAACAAATTTAAACAGTTGCTAATAATAACACCGTTTTGAATAATGAAAAACACTAATATTAATAATAGTCAATACCTATAATTTGCTACACTATTATAAATTAAATGACTAGGTCAATTGATATTTACTTTTATTATCACAATATTTAATTTTTAAATGCAACGGTCCTAAATTTCTTAAAACCATAAATTTTGAAAGCATATCATTTTATAAGAAACTAGATCTACCCGCCACGCTTCGCTGTGGCATATTGTGGTTGCATGGTTGAAAAATGAGAAACAAAACAAAGCATACGTTTCATAGAAGATTAATTTTGCAATACTTGTGGATATACAATATTTTTTTGTTTTTCCACTGTCTGCGTTGATATAAAGGCTATCTGGTTTGCCGACTCGGGAACACGCAATATACAGTTGCCCATGTGAGAAACAATCCGCATTTAAATCTAAACCACACGATTCTAAAGATTGACCTTGACCTTTATCGATTGTGATTGCAAATGCCAATCGAATTGGGAATTACAATCTTTTAAATTAAAATGGTGTATCGGTCGGGATTATGGGTATTCGAGGAATGAGGACATCTTCACATTTGAAAGGCCCTGTTAAAATCGTTGTTTCCACTACGTTATTCATCAATTTCTTAATTGCAAGCTGCATGCCGTTGCAGAGTTTTGGCTGATTAATATTCCGCAACAGGATAATTGTCATTTTTTGATCGAACCGTTTCTAGAATCAACCTAATGAGGAATATTTTCCCAGTTCCTCCTGGCGCATCCAAGAAGAAGGTCCCCCCAAATCCGTCATTTATCATTTGCATTATGCGATCGTAAATGCCTTTCTGTTCACGCGTTAATTTTGGAATGTTTGATCGGATATATGACTGAAGATCACCAATGTTGTAACTCTGTTCTCGGCGTAAATCCATATCAAATGAAGCAATCGCAGCTCGGGTGGGTACTGGCATTCCCAGTCGACTAAGAACTTTATTTGCATTAGCTAAGCACTTGTCTTGAATATTTATCAATGCTTCGTTGTAAATACCTTCTGTAAATTCCACGGTCATATTGGTATTTTCTAGACGTACACTAGATGCGAAAAATAGATAAAAACAATCTTTGATGTGGGTTATATATCGTGCTAAAATTTGAGCTCAATCGGTGCAGAATATTTTGAGTTTTTGAAGTGTACGCAAATGAACTTAACATTTTTATATTTAAAGATGTTGAAAACGTTTCTCCTCATAGCTTAGCACTGCGCTAACTTTTAATAATATCAGTTTTCACTTGTTTGGTAGTATAAATGAAAATTTGTAAGTTATACACACCTTCTCAAGTCATCAATGTTTACATAATCTGGGATAGATAGATCTGGTGATTTGGCAGACCACTCTATCACCTACTCATGAAATATTTCATTAAAAATTTTCCGTTCCCTTAGATCTGGGTTCAGAAATGCGGCACCCGTGAGTACCATGGCGACTTCGATGAGATTTTTATACGCTCTCATTATAATACACACCTACTAAGCCCAATAATCTTATCGGCTTCGCGCGTATATAAGATAATATAACTGCGCAGGCCCAGTGTCAGAAAATAGCAATCAAGGTCATACAGCGATACACTTGCTACTTAGCACGTAGGAATATTCTCGCTTCTGATAAATTTGGTAGTATGTTATCATATTCTGAGGTTATTATTATTGACTATATTTTATTATTTTCGTATTATTTGTAACTATATCACGTAAGATAGTCGCGCATTTCACTATCCAATACGTATCGTACTAGTTAAACGACTTTTATAAATAATACATCATGAGTAATTGTAAAATAAAAGTAATTTATTGTTTTAATGTTGTCTGGGAAAAACAATTTATTGACTTTAAAGACAAATGTGTATGCTTTTTGGGTAATAATAGAGTGTAACACCCACCCCCCACCAAATAACTTTTGAATTTATTTTTCACCCTTACTGAAAAAAAGTTTGTCGACCTCTGCCTTATATAATTATGAGGTGGTGCCTCATTTAACAGAAACTATAAGTTATCTAATTGTTGTCCAAACTTTTCCTGGATATTTGGTAAAATCCTATTGGCTAATTATGTTTCAATAAACATCTCCTGTAAGATTTCCATCTAAGGTAAAAAAAAAAAAAAACTTATAATTGCCAATGATTAATACTGGTACTCTTGGATTCACCTAAAATGATAGACTAATATTTCTTCAAACAAACCATCAAACCGTGATTTTGTTAATCTAGATTCGAACATGCAGTTTTCATAGTTTAATATTGTCCTGTGTATGTGTGTGCGCGCGCGCGTGTGTGTGTGTGTTAAAAAAACTCGCAGAATTAATTAAACAAAATAGTTAAACTCACACTACAAAGGCAGGAGAATAACTTTTTTGAAATTGGTTTGGAAACATGGTTTGTTTAATTGACTTTTTTTATAAATTTTTTTATGTTAATGCGTTTTGTAAAAGGTTTTGAGTTTAATTAATAAAATAATTGGAATAAGTTTACATTGAATTGTTTAACACAATTTGAAAATACAATAACGCAAACTCAGTTACCATTGTGACAAAACTTTTAATGAACGAGCCGCAGAATCAATTATAACTTTAAAAACTATTTCATAGTTGATAAGAAAGTGGAGAAATAGTGGTTTTCATTTTAGATCATATAGCAAGACAGGCATGACATTATTTAGTGAAATATTTTAAGGTCAGATGATTTCTCGGTCAGTTTGTAATATATACTAATAATTAATAAAGCAAAATAACAAAGCGGCTGTTTCGTGAACCAAACTTGTTTTTAGATTGTGACAATAAAAAATCTTTTACAGTATCTTCTAATAACAAATTGATATCTAAATTGATATTTATTTACAAAATCAGTCGTATCTATGTAATTTAATTATTTGCTACTCAAGGAATATACGAATTAATTTTAATTTCTGGGAAGTTATGCTGGACTTCAAAAAGACTGTTATAGTCATGATACCAAAGAAATCAGGAACAGATAAATATGAATCCAGAACAATTAGCTTAACTAGCTATGCATCAAATATCTAACTAGAATTCTGTACAGAAGAATTGTAGTAAACTTTTTTTTAAATTTATTTATTAATTTTTTTTTTTTAATTGCCGATTTCCGTGGCGGAGTGGTAGCTTTTATGTCTTTCGTTCGAGAATCCCGGGTTTGAATTTCGGTTAGGCATAATATTTTTCATATGATACAAGTTTTTATTTTCATATTCTCACATACAAGTTTCTCTGTCAGTTTCTTTGGTTGTTAATTTATCACACAAAAAAAAACCATCGACAAATATAAAATAACATGTCGTGAGTGATTCATAATTAACGTACAGCAAAATTTTCTGAAGATAAATTGATAATTTGTGTACACGTTCTTCTTATTTTATAACTGCACACTAAGAAAGAGTTTTTTTTCTGAAATTTCAGTTTAAAGGGAAAAATACAGTAAAAATGAAATGTAATATTTCTTTATTATGTTGAACAAATGAAAATATCCGTTTGATTTTGTGTGTGTGTGTCTGTGATAATCATGTGAATATTTAAAAAACAATTTTGTAGATTAAAAATTATTATTGTTTTTTTGTTTTAAATCCTTTTGATTTCAAATAAAGGTATAAAATTGATTTTAGGTGTGTGTAATCTTCACGCAAATATAACACCAGACTCTTAATTTTTTTTTTTAATTCGATCTTGAAAAGGATGAAAAAGGTAAAAAATATGTTAAAAAATAAATGAAAATTTTCCCATTTCCGACGAGATGAAAAGTAGGTTTGGGCTTTAAAAATACACTTCAAATAAACATCTAAAAGCCATTTTTGGGTTCTTTTGGATTCCGGTTTTTAAATTGGTTCAACGTTCTACAGTGTGGCGGCTCAACCATTACAGCTGCTACCATTGTTACTGTATGTACGACGCGATGTATTGCACTGCCTTTTGTTATTGAACCAAAAAAACATAAAATAAAAAGAAAACACCGAGACAGGAATCATAAGTAACCATATAGAGCGGGCGAAACCGTAAGGGGGTTGCTAGTGTGGGGGTGTGAATATACCCCCACACTAGGTCGAATTAATATACTCGTATATGTACTAGCAGACCCCCGGCAATGCTTTGTTATAGCTCGATTTGAGTATAAATGTTAAGTTTGTGTACGGCTTCAAAAACTCAAAATATTCTGCACCGATTAAGCTCAAATTTTAGCACGATATATAACCCACATCAAAGATTGTTTTCATCTATTTTTAATAAATCTATCTATATATTTTTAATTTGGACATGTAAACAAAGGAAAACCAATCAGATCAATGCAAGATGGCCGCTGTCAAACACAACGACCAATCACAAAGAGCCCGTATGGCCGTTGCCAATGTAAACAAAATCACAACTGATTAAGTAACAAATTTTTTTGAATTATATTTAACAGCTAAAACATCTGTATTTTATTAAAAAAAAAAAAAAAAACAGCAAAAGAAAAAGAAAAGCCACCAAGAAGGACAACCGCAGTTGGTGATGATATAAATGATTTATAGCGTATGAAAATTCTATCCCTGACCGGGATTCCAACTCGGAACCACCGGATTAAACTCCGAGACGTTACCACTCGCGCCACGGAGGCCGGCAAACATATTCGTAAGGAGCCGATTAAAAACACGACTTACCAATTGGGCGTTGTGTGTCAAACCAATTTTATACGGCTATAATTACTTTTAACACGCGAAACCCTTTGCAATGATTGAACATTAACTTAAAAATTATTCCTTTTGAACTAAGCCACATTTTGATATCATTTTTTTTCTATAACACGGCTGGAATTCTTTTCATTTAATGATAAGAAGCGTTGTCGAAGACAATAACCGAATTCTCTTCCAAAGGACGTAATACACCGCTAAACTATTTCTAAATAATTCAAATTCGTGTAATTTTTTTACGAATCGCGTTTTTATCAAAATCTCACCTTTTTCTCAATTGACCTGCGGGGTTTTGTTTTCTTTGGAGACCGTAATTCATTAGTAGATTAGCTCTACCCGCCACGCTTCGCTGTGGCACATTGTGGTTCCAGGTTGAAAAACGAGATACAAAACAAAGCATACGTTTCATAGAAGATTAATTTTGCAATACTTGTGGATATACAATATTTTTTGTTTTTCCACTGTCTGCGTGAATATAAAGGCTTTGCCGAATCGGGAACACGCAACATACAGTTGCCCATGTGAGAAGCAATCCGCATCTAAATCTAAACCACACAATTCTAAAGATTGACCTTGAGCTTTATCGATTGCGAATGCAAATGCCAATCGAATTGGGAATTGCAATCTTTTAAATTGAAATGGTGTATCGGTCGGGATAATGGGTATTCGAGGAATGAGGACAACGGGACCTTTGAAAGGCCCCGTTAAAATCGTTGCTTCCACTACGTTATTCATCAATTTCTTAACTGCAAGTCGCGTGCCGTTGCAGAGTTTTGGCTGATTAATATTCCGCAACAGGATAATTATCATATTTCGATCGTGGCGGGTTGAGCTAATATATATATATATATATATATATATATATATATAGATTAAATGAACCCAATTGAAAGTTTGATAAAACATTAAAAAACTGAAAATTACGGAACTTCACAAAATTTAACCTTTCAAGTCAGAATGTAAATAAATCCAGTTGGCAAAACAACAGCACTACCTATCGGATTTAATTTAAACCACTTTCTGAACACAGTAGTCGATTGAAAATATCCTTAACTTTATTTCTGCTGGTCAGATCGATGATTTAAACAACTTTAAATTTTTCCGGACAACGTGGATCATTTTCCAAAAACCAACGTGTAAATCGGTCCAGTAGTTTTTTAGTCTGTAGCGGATACACATATGAACATTGCCTTTTACACACATATATATATATATATATATATATATATATATATATATATAAGAAGAAATTCTGTATATTTGTTTGTTTGTTTCAAAAATATCTCGATACCGGCACCAATTAGCGGATATAGTTTTTGCAAAAATTTTTGTTTTAATATAAATAATATATATTCGGCAAGTTGGCCACCGGGGCGCAAGTGGTAGCGTCTCGGCCATCCTTCCGGAGGTTCCCGGAATCCCGGTTAGGCATGACATTTTCACACGGTAAAAAAATTGTCATTCATCTCAACCTCTAGTTAAGTAATACATAACGATGAATCCCTCCCGAGGGTAAAACGAAAAAGAATATAAGCCAAATCGAAAAATTGATATTACTAATTATGGAAAAAACGATTCTTCGAGATTCTTTTTTTTAAATTATATATATTTTATATTTATATATTATTTTATATATACAGAATGTTTCAAAAATTGTGGGTTGGCTATACTTTTTCGGATTCTACTTGTAAAACTAAACAAAAAATAACCTCCTTCGAAATTTCTCCTTCGTTCTCCCACTGTCCGCCGTTTTGTTATTTTTATATAAAAATTTATATCTCAAGTTCGGATAGACGAAATGAATTAATATTAGATAAGCAACTTGTTAATAAAGTTTAAAAATTAGCAAAAAATTAGGACTTAATTACCTTCGTAAATTACAAAATGGCGGCCATGTTTATTTTTTAATCCGTTATATTTTCAAAAATATTAGTTTTATAAAAATGTATGTTATTTACTATAATATTAAACCTTTTATTGTGAACAAAATGACATTTTATTTTTTTTAAATCGGTTAATAAATAGTTGAATTATGGGAGATAATTGAGTCATAATTATTAGGGTTAATTATTGTGAAAAAATTATTACTTAATTTGATATTAATTTACAATACTAGAATTAACAATAAATAAGAACAATTAATATTTAATCGAATTGAACGTAAAGTGGAGGACATGAAAACAGACACAAAATTACATCAATTTTCTCCCATAACTCAGATATTTGTAAAACCGATTTTAAAAAATACAATATCATTTTGTTCAAAATAAAAGGCTTAATATTTTAGAAAATAGCATAAATTTCGATAAAACTAATATTTATAGATATAACAGATTGAAAAATAAACATGCTCGTCATTTTATAATTTCCGATCGTATTAAAGTCTTGATTTTTTGCTAATTTTTAAACGTTATTACCAAGAAGCTTAACTAAAATTAATGTGATTCGTCTATCGGAACTTGAGATATAAATTTTTATATAATAATAAGAAAATGGTGTTTAAGGAGAGAATGAAGGAGAAATTGACATTTTTACTAGGATATTTTTTGTTTAATTTTAGAAGTAGAATCCGAAAAAGTATAGTCGGCTTACCATTTTAGAAACTCTCTCTCTCTAAATATATATATATATATATATATATATATATATATACAGAGTGTCCCATATAAAACGCAACCCAACCTTATATTGGTAGGTATTGAAATAATAAAAAGGCATGTGTAAATGTAAATATAATTTTTATTATTACCATCCATTACCTTACATTTAGAGTAAATGTTGGAAGTGGCCGCCATTTTCTTGAATACAAGCTTCAATTCTTTTTACAGCGTTTTTTGCAACTTTTTTCAAACTTTCTGGCCGGATATTTAATACAACTTGTTCAATATTGACTTTCAATCGTTCAAGTATTCCTGGTTTGTAGCTGTAGGCTTTTTCTTTGAGGTAACCCCGTAGCAAAAACTCTGCGGCAGTCAAATCTGGAGATCTCGGTGGCCACAAGCCTCGACCGATAACACGATTACCAAAGAATTCCTCGACGAAATCAGAAGTTGAACCTGCGTAGTGCGTTGTCGCACCGTCATGTTGTAGCCAGCAGTGTCTGTCTTCCTCTTCCAAGAGTGCGATGAACTGAAATAAAATATCCTGATATCGTTCTGCATTAATGGTGTACTCGAAAAAAATAGGACCGATTATTTTCTTCCACGATATCGCGCACCACACGTCCGACTTCTGCGGGTGTAATTGTTTTTCGTGATAAACTTAGGGATTTTCAGCGCTCCAAATTTTACTGTTTTAGCTGTTTACGTAGCCATCCGAACGAAACCGTGCTTCATCTGTGAAAAATAACGAATAACATTAATTCCCTCACGCAGAGATCGACGGATCCGTTGACAATATTGTAGCCGTTTTTCTTTGGGCTCAAGAAGTTGATGATACGTTTGAATGCGATAAGCTCGTAATTGTAATCGTTTGGTCGCCCGATGAACAGTCGATTCAGACAAATTAATTTCAGCAGGCAAACGTCTGATCGATTTATTTGGCGAGGCGAGTAATCGGTCTTTGATTTCAGCGACTGTATCTGAATTCAACACCGACGCAGATCTTTTGTGTTCCTTGTTATTAACAGAAACGGTCTCTCTAAATTTTGCGACTGACCTTAATACTGATGTTTTGTTAGGAGCTGGTTTATCTGGGTACTTATGGTGAATCAAATCTTGCACTGCGACCACCGATTTCGTACTGAAGTACGACTCGACAATGAAAACACGTTCATTAGAGAAAACACCATCATGTCTCTAGCAATACACTGAACGTTATGATTGCATTGTTATTACTATCGGTAGTGTTCTACTGCGTCGTCGCGATGTCCAGATGTTGGACGAGTCCATTTGAGTAACGAGTAGGGGAGTAAGCTTGACTTTTGAAATTTCATGGATGAGTGATTGATGGGTTGCGTTTTATAAGGGACAAGCTGTATATGTATATTAGTAATACTTTTTTAAGAATAAAGAGTTTAACATGTGGGTAATTTTAGTTATATTTTTATCACCAGCACACCCTTTATTTAATTGTTAAGGAATCAGATTATTAATAAAGGAGCAAAATTTTAATTTTTTTTTAATAATATTTTAAACAAATTTTATCTTTTTTTAAGGCTTTCTGAAAAATGCAATTTATTAATTTGTATATCTTCTTGTTTTTTCCCCGTTTGGGATTAAATGAATTATTTATTTATCATTTTAATCATAAAATGTTTAGCCTAAGGTTTATTTATTTATCTATAAAATTTTATTTTAAATGATTCACTTGATCTTTTTGTCTTCTTTTCTTATTGTTTTACTTCTTTAAAATATTATATTAGAAGAGAGATAATATAACTCGTAGAAATTCTTTGTTTATACTTCATTACCAGTACGTTATACTTCATTAAACATCAAACAATTTAAAGTCTCTCGATCATCTGTACTTTACTACTAATTAATTTTCTAATCGATATTTACAACGGTAGATATTTTAAACATAAAACTTACTCCTTGTTTCCTTTTTTCATTGAATTTGTAAAAGCACAGCATTTTTAATTTTATTAATTTTTGGTAGATCACTAATATATCATTTTAAATTATGCTTATCTGCAACCCCCACGACATTAGTCTGATTATTTGTAACACCACTCGTTTATATATATTTTAACAAGCCTGTGCAATGGACCTGAGTCCTACCAATTACGAAGAAAGTTGTAGAAAATATAATAATGGGAAGAATCCAGAAAGGGCCTAAAAGAAACCCCTTTAGTAAACCTAACAGTTCCGGTTAATAATTCTCCATTGTAATACAGCCCACTGATATATCTAAACAGATGTTATTCCGTGAGAAGAGTTACCGGACCAAGGTAGGAATTTCATGGCGAAATGTAACGGCGGACGATCATTCTCACGCTTTGAGTTGGTTCCTGTCCTGCAGATAAAGAAGATAGGATTATAAACCTGCGGAAGACCAGTTGACGGTCAGTCTGCGAGAGAGTTCGAAGCGAGAGTATTCTGCGAGGACGACAGTGAAGGAGTGAATTTCTAGTGTGTATAAAGTTCGACGCGATTAGGGTGACGTCACAAGTAATTCCAGTATATGAAAACAAGAAGTGGTTTGGTGATTTACTATTAAATTATAAGTGAAAGAGATAACGTAATAAATTTCATTCATAAATTGTTAGGGTAGTTTTATTTGTGAATAGCAGAAGTATTTGCAGTGAAAGAACTTTATACTTATTTTATCTATATTACTATTGTTGTTACAACAAGATTAGTTGTTAAAAGTACTAAGACTAGCGGTCATTCTAAATTCTTTTGTCAATAAGATTCAATTCTGGTTGTCAATATCACTTGTCACTTCAGAGGATGAGATGAATGATTTGTAGCGTGTTTTAAAATTCCATGCCTGACCCGGGATTTGAACCCGGGACCTCCGGATGAAAGACCGAAACGCTACCACTCGCGCCACGGACGCCGGTAAAAACATGCTTTTTTGAAAATCAGCGCTATCTGTTGGACGTAAAAACGCTATACTAAATATTTTACAATTCCATTTCAGTGTTTCCAATATGTGTGTCTGCTATATATTAAAAAACTACTGGACCGATTCACAATCGGGGAAAAACGGAGGATGGGAAAAATCGAAAAAGGTAACCGGGAAGAAGGGAAAAATGGCAAAAAGGGGGAAGAAGGAAAATAAGGGAAGGAGAAGTGGGGGTATAAATGGGAAAGGGGGTGGAAGGGAGTAAAGGGAAATGGAATATGGTAAAAATGAAAATGGGAAAAAGGAAAGAGGAGAAAGAGAAAAGTGTAAAAGTTAAAATTTTATGAAGTTCTGTAATGTTCATTTTGCAATGTTTTATCAAACTTTCAATTGTGTTTATTTAATCTATATATTTATATACTCATATCTAGTAATAGCGAAGCATTGCCGGGTCTGCTAAAACAACACACGCTATACTAAATATTTTACAATTCCATTTCAGTGTTTCCGATATGTGTGTCTGCTATATATTAAAAAAACTACTGGACCGATTCACAATCGGGAAAAAACGGAGGATGGGAAAAATCGAAAAAGGTAACCGGGAAGAAGGGAAAAATGGCAAAAAGGGGGAAGAAGGAAAATAAGGGAAGGAGAAATGGGGGTATAAATGGTAAAGGGGGTGGAAGGGAGTAAAGGGAAATGGAATATGGTAAAAATGAAAATGGGAAAAAGGAAAAAGGAAAGAGGAGAAAGAGAAAAGTGTAAAAGTTAAAATTTTATGAAGTTCTGTAATGTTCATTTTGCAATGTTTTATCAAACTTTCAATTGTGTTTATTTAATCTATATATTTATATACTCATATCTAGTAATAGCGAAGCATTGCCGGGTCTGCTAGTATATATATATAGATAGGCTATAATTTTCCCGGTAACGTAAGGATTCCAACGCGAAGACATACATTTAAATCGGTTCAACGGTTGAGCTGCTGCAGTGGAACAAACATACATATGTACACCTTAAATACATTGCACTCCTTTTTTGGGCAATTGTGTAATTAGTTAATATCATGGAATTTGATTTTTTATATAAAAAAAATTAGAAAAATGAACATAAAGTTTGTAGTAAAAATATTTTGTTATAGTGCAATTTTAAATGAAAACAAGATTGTTTTAATCCTTGAAACAACTAGAAAATAAATAAATTATTAATAATAAATAAAAATAAAATATAAACTTTTATTTTATGTAAATTATTATAATAAAAATATATTTTTGTTAGTATAATTTTTATTTAGATAACTTATTAAAATATAACGTTAAAATGAAAATAAAATAGAATGTATTCGATTATTATTTATATATTTTTTTTTTAGCTGTTTAAAAATTGAGTTTTATAACATAATCATAATATTTTAAAGTTTTATTTGTTGTAAAATATTGTAGGAAATTTATTTGTTTATTATTATTTTTTGTCGTAATATAAATAATAAATTTTAAATTAGATAGAAGTGATACTTTCATGAAAAATAATTTCCATAATATATTCCTGAAATTGGATATTTAATAACTTATTTTAAAATAAAAATTTACGGTTTAAATTAAATCTAATTTATTTATAAATTTATTTCTATTAAAGTTATGATAAATAATATAAAAATATATAATAGTGGTGACGTCGTAAGTTTTATTTAATATAGTAAATATTAAACAAGGAACAAACGAGCATCTTGGTTTTGTAGACGACCTCGTTATATGGGGTGAGACTAAAAGGGATGTAGATTTGTGAGATTAATTATGTATGTAGTTTAATCTTGAGAAATTTAAAGAGATTGTACAAGAAAGAAAAAAAGGAAAATTCTATGAACGTAACTATAAATAGAAGAAAGAGTAAAAGAATTTATTTATCTAGAAACAGATTTTTCTGAGGATGGAAGAATGGGTAAAGAAATAAGTACAAGAGTAGAGAACGCATTTATCAAAGAGTGTAAGAATTCTGGTCTGGAAAAAGACAACGAACGACCTGGACAGATGGCAGAAGTATGGAAGGGATGTAGCAAAAATAAAATTTAAGAGAAGCATGCATAGAGAAAACAAGAAGGAATAGGGTAAACAGCAGTATGATTAGAAAAGAACTGAAATTGGAAAGCCTTGCCGAAAAAGGTATCTACAAATGAGTACAGAAATACCTCAGTAAACAAAACTTATAAAAAAAAATTTACTGACAAGTTTTTTCCTGTTTAGCCTCCGATAATTACCGTTCAGGTATTAACTTCAGAGAATGAATGAAGATGATATGTATGAATGTAAATGAAATATAGTCTTGTACAGTCTCAGTTCTCCCATTCCTGAGATATGTGGTTAATTGAATCCCTACCACCAAAGAACACCGGTATCCACGATCTATTATTCAAATCCGTGTAAAAATAACTGACTTTACTAGGACTTGAACGCTGGAACTCTCGAATTCCAAATCAGCTGATTTGGGAAGACCCTTTCTTTTTCCTGTTTAACCTCCGATAATTACCGTTCACATAATACTTCAGAGGATGATATATATGAGTGTAAATGAAGTGTAGTCTTGTTCAATCTCAGTTCGACCATTCCTGAGATGTGTTGTTAATTGAAACCCAACCACCAATGAACACCGGTATCCTCGATCAAATTCATATAAAAGTAATTAACTTTACTAAGACTTGAACGCTGGAACTCTCGACTTCCAAATCAGCTGATTTGGAAAGACGCGTTCACCACTAGACCAACCCGGTTGGTTCAGACATATAAGTTGGTTGTAGTTATTTGATAAAAGGATAGAAAAAATAATTATGGTAATTTCTTAGAAATCAGGAATATAGAGAAGAAAAATAAAAAAAAGAACTTTTATTAAATATAGAAATAAGGGAGTGGAAAATATTTTCAGGATCGTAGAGTAACCCACCGGGTTGGTTGAGGGTCAAACCCCAATTTTTTCAAAAAAATTGGGGGATTGATGTGGGGGCTGGGTTTAAAGGGGACCGAAAACGGATGCAATACCAAACAGATCAGGGATTGGTCAAACAGTTCCCGAGATATAGCACTAAGTGTATTATAGGGGTCTAAAATGTGAAATTTTAATTTTTTCCTCAAATAGAAAAAATTGTTTTGTTCAATTTAAACAACTGAAATGAAAATATCACAAACATGGCTAATAATTTCCTAAGAAAATATACATGTAAACGAGGTTGCATAAGTTCAAGGGGCATTTTTTTCACTTTGCAACTTAGCAAATTAGGAGTATCTTAGCGATTTGAAAATGTTGCTGAATTGTAATGTCATTAAGAGCAAACTTATATGCAAAATTTCAGAGTGAATGGATAAATGAAAGTGCTTTAAAATTCGACTGAAATGTTCCGCACCATGAATCTGAAATACTAATCCATCTTACATACGAGAGCTATATGTACTCGTACATATGTACTTCACGAGCGAGTTAATGTAAGGGTGGTAATAAAACTAAAGATATTGAAAAATCTTGTGGGTTTTTTTATCATCAGGCCTAGAAATTTCCGATTGGCCTTCGTAATACATCATCATATTACATAATTTTTTCATCTAGTTAAAATTTATGAGAAAAAGTCAATTTTTCATAAAATTTGTCTTTACCTCTAAATTTTAGATTTTATCAACCAATTTTATTTTCTAAATTATTATCACGATCACCAAATAATATTTTACTCTTGGACAGGTCCTTTTATCTTTTTTTTTTTTTTTTATCCCCTTCTCCCCAACCGGATATCCAATTAAGAATAACTCAGTTGTCCATTACTCTAAGGAGGCGTCCCCCACCCACCGGTAGTACGCCCGGCACGACAGGTTAGCCTCCCCGGTCACGGATCTTTACTTCTTTGTTTGCCCGGCTCAAATTCCCCGCTTCAGAGATGAGGTCTGGCTACGCCGCCCCCCACCACCTCAGCAGGGAACCGGGTCTCGGTCTTTATGCCACGCCTCAAACCGGCGGCACCGACCCCCACCGAGTGCCAGGGCACCCGCAGGGCCGACACCGGTCTTTCTTTTACCCAACTTCTTCCCAGGAGTTCCCTCCCTTCTCAGGAACCCGCATACCTCGGCATACGGGCCCTCCACGGAGGGACTGTCCTCCCATCCCTACTACATTCCCCGTCTTCTAGCTTCTTCTTCCTTAGATCGATTCCCGCGAACCTTCTAAACCAATTCCAGTTTACATCACTGAACACCAGCCAGTTGATTAAAATATCCGGTGTTAGCCTGTTTGCAGAGATCTCACTACTGTTGCGTGCCCATCTGGGACAAACAAAAATAGTATGTTCAGCGTTGTCTACCTCTTGGCGGTAATCACACTGCGGTGTAGCATTTTTTCCAATTTTATATAAGTAGTGACCAAAGGAGCCATGACCCATCAATAATTCTGTAACATAGAAGTCTACGTTGCCCCTTCTTTTACCTTTCCAATCTCTTATGTTAGGGATTAGACTTCTGGTCCAATCCCCCACCTTTGCGCAAGCCCATGCATTCTGCCATTCCTGATCTATTAAAACTGCAACCTCATCTCTTGACAGTCCCGTAAATCTTAATGTACGCCCTTTGACTTGTAGGTCAATAGGGGGGACCTCAGTCAGTATACACAGTGCATCATATGAAACAGTCCTGTACCCAGCAGCAACCCGTAGCAAAGCAAGCCGATGAACGCTTCTTAGTTTCATTTTGTTCCTCTGAATGTTCATACAGTCTCCCCATACCGGGGCCGCATATAGTATCGCAGACGTAGTGGCTGCAGTTATAAACCTCCTAATCTCCATCCTTGGTGCGCCGTGGTTATGAAAGAGACCCCTCAGAGCCTTGATAGTGGGGGTTACCCTCTTATTTATCATATCGACAATAATGGTAGAGAATGAATAATGCAAGAGATGGTGCAAGGACAGGTCCTTGCACCATCTCTACCATTATTCATTTCCAATTAAAATGTTGTACTCCTTCCTGTTAGCCTTCATTTCCTTTTATATCCTCTACAACTTATATCCTTTACCAATCTTTTGTTTATTACATCTTCTAATAATATTTTTAAGTATTATTATAATTAGTCGTGAAATGTTCCATTAAAATAATTTTCATTTAGTTTTACGTTTGAGTACTTATTTATTTATTCTTTTTTGAATTTTTAAATAAAAAAATTAATAAATAAAATTTGTTTTTTTATTTAAATTTAATACAATTATTAAATTTATTCAGTAATAATACGAGAATATTTTTAAATTTAAAATATTAACGTGTACAATAAATCAATCCAACTTTAATACATATAAATAAAATTAAAACTTCTGAAATGTATACGAATTTATAACGTATTAAAATAAGAAAAAGTTAGTTTTTCATTTAGATTTATATAAATTCTGTATAATGTACTGTATTATATATAATTCTTGTCATCATAAGTAAAATTTGACGATGTATTTCTTTCTATATGATCAGTCCAGATTCTTACCATTAATAACTCGACAAAAGAAATATTTATACGTTGACCCTTATATATATATATATATATATCAAGAACCTTCATCAATAAAGCCTTGTGTCACCTAGAGTAGGTGACAAGGCTTGCTTTGTCTGTCACGTTCCCATCCAATTATCTCCTGACCTTGAATTTAACACGTAGCTTGGTTAACCGTATAGTTCACACATAAATAAATATCTTCGAAGATTACACACGCGTATGGACTGTAATATGGAACCATTGTACTACCGTTAGAACGATGTCTGTTAAAAGTTTTTATTATTATTATTATTATTATTATTATTATTTCAGAAAGCTTTTATTTTTTAGTTTATTTCTTGTTTGATAATCATTGTTTTATAATAAATTTCTCGTTTTTTTATGGTGGGGAAAATTTGTCAAAATTCCCCCAACATAATCGTTAACACTGGTCAACATGATTTTTATCTCACGAGTACTAATAGATGTAATTAACGGATCAGCTTTAATCCTGTTTTTAAATATGTATTCGGAATTTCTTCATCACACATACTTTGTTATTTTAATTTTTTTAAATATTTTAAAATGTTTTTCGTCCATTTGTGTTTATTGTCAAGAAAACCTTCTAGAAAATTATAAATATGATAGATCTAAATGACTTAACTCAAATGATAGCCTTGCAACTTTAGTGCAGATTTAGACGTGTATACAAATGTACAAACGTAATCTAGTGTAGCACACATTCAGTTGAGATAGTAGTGAACCAGTAAACACTTCTTTGTGTGTCTGAATTATTGTGTATTACATAGTTACAAATTTATTTCTTTTAATTAGTAAAAAAAAATTTTTTTTCCCCCAGAGTAATTTATAGCAATTTATTTACAACATTTTGAATTGAGTTAAGAAATTTAGATCTATAATAGAATTAAATTCACAGCTTGAAAATTATAAGAAAAGTGATAAACGAAAATGAAAACCACAATAATCTTAGATTAGCTATTCCCATAAGCAAGCAAAACTTATTTAATTAGTAATAATATAAGCAGTAAAACTTTCAAACAGTTAGGACTTTACTAACCGATAATGGAGGAAGTACTTCTGTTATACATAGCAATTTTTTATTATTTCTTTTTAATATATTTTAAAATAAGTTGTCATAAAATAAATAAAAAAATTCAAATAGATTTATTAAAAACTAAAATTAAACATTTAATATTACACTGAGAAAGATATAATGCTTGTACAATAGAAGAATAACAGTCTCTGATAACAATTAAATAAAAGACGGAGTAAAAAGTAAAATAGATAAGTATCTAATGCGTAAACCATGAAGGGGGACTGAGTATTCACTTTCTTGACAGAAAGGGCAGTTGAATCTTCACCCTCTATTATATCTCGAATACACCCAATCTTAACGGAAATAACAGTCGCCATTTTGAAACGGAAAATTTCGTGAAAATATTGTTAAACATATAAACAAATAATCTATAATATTTTATAAATATAAAATAGTTACTGGTAGTAACTATCCAGTTAATTATCCATAAGGAAAATTATCAATTGACCAAGGATAATTATCCAATTATCCTTGGTCAATAAATATGTTGACTATATAAAACGATTGTAGCTTAGTATTACTTGAAAACTTTCATAAAGTTAATTAGAAATAAAAAAAAAAAGCTGACAACACAGTTCTAAGACTTATCGTCAGGCGGATTTTTTCTGATGGACGGCTTGCACATATAACATAATTTAAAATATTTATCATTTTATTTAAATATAATTTTTTTTTTTGTTTATTTAATTCAATAATTCTAGCTAAAGCGCGTGCGAATACCGTATTTCATTCGCGTGGGTGTAGCTGTACTAGCAGCTACTTTAAATCTCGTTATTATTCATTTATTTAATTCTATTGGTAACCTGTGACGTCACAACATACCAATCGACTACAACACCTGTACGTCAGTACTACACTAGCCCTCCTTATGGTAATAAGGGGTACTACTGACATAGTGTACCCACTTAGCCGCTAGTTTATTTAAATCATTTTCTGGAGTAGGGGTGATATTTTGCAAACATTTTTTTTTGCAAGTATTATTTTTTTAATTGTTAACAAATTTGTCTAAGAAAAATAAGACCTTAATTAGGAGAAATCTCGAGATACTGAGTATGACCTTGCTGTACAGTCTCACTGTAAAGTCAGTTATTTTTACACGGATTTGAATACTAGATCGTAGATATCGGTGTTATTTGGTGGTTGGGTTTCAATTTACCACATATCTCAGGAATGGTCGAACTGAGACTGTACAAGACTACATTTCATTTACATTCAAATATATCATCTTCTGAAGTATTATCTGAATAGTAATTACCAAAGGATAAACAGGAAAAGGAAAGGAAAGCACTCCAAATTCTACGTTACGACTGATTAGATAGCCATCCAGATAACCCATGTCTCACCTGAGAAAAAATCCAGTCCATAATATTAATACCCTCTCGCACGAATTGACAAAACCAATATTCTAACTGTTTTTCTTTGTCTGAATCAAAAAGTTAATGAAATGTTTGAATTCGATATGGTAATAAAATTATTTTTTTATAGCCCGTTGATTTTGGTAAATTAATTTCAGCTGATAAGCGTCTAATTGATTTTTTCGTCGATGCAGATCTTTGATTTAAGCGAATATGTCTTTATTGAACATTGTCGTCGATCTTTTGTTTTCCTTGTTACTAACAGAAACTGTTTCTCTAAATTTAGGCACTCATCTCAAAACTGATATCTTGTTAGGTGCTAGTTTATCACGATAAAAAGATTCTTGTCCTGCAACCACTGATCGCGTGTTAAAGTACGACTCTAGAATAAAAACACGTATGTCTTGTGAAAACACCATATTCTCTCTAACAATGGATTAAGGGTTAAGATCGCTTTGTTATGGCTAAAAGTAGCAGTCTACTGGGTCGACGTTGTACATTTGTTGGATGAGTCTATTCTATTAAAACTTAGGGAAGTTGTGCAGAAAATTACAATATTGTAAAAGACTAATTGGTGGGTTGCGTTTTAAATCGGATACCTTATTCCCTGTTCACTCCTGACTCAGTCACATTGAATTTCCACTTGTTTGATCCATTTAAGGAGGCACTACGTAGTAAGAACTTTAATGACAATGTCGAATTAAAAGAAAATTTGCTTAATTAGCCAGGATATCCAGAAAAAATTCTTTAAAGCAGGCATAAATAAGCTGATTAAAAGATCGAACAAGTGTATTAATATTACTAGAGATTTTGTTGGAAAGTGAAAATAAATTTGAAGCAATTTGTGCTTTTAATTATTAAATATCCCTAGTTTTTTTAACTTTCTTTTAAAATAACGTAGAATTTTTTTATACATCAAATTTTCTCTGATGTATGTGTATTGTATATATATATATATAATTTATTTCTTATAAATAAATCTGAATAATGCAGTTTTACAATAAATAAATTCAATAGTACAAAACGCATGAATAAAATAAAAAAATAAAAAAACCGAATTCTAAATGTTCTGCTCATTTTATTCGGCTTACGTTTAGAAGGAATGGAACATTCGAAAAAAAAGATAGCATTGCAAATGAGACAGTTGTTTACTAAAGATGAAGTTGTCTTGTGGGTTTTTATTCTTTTTCTTTCGTATAATTTTCTCTTTTATTTATTTATTCTAAATAAAATAGATAGATAAAATTACTTCATTTGTTATTTTTTAACTTTTAATAATTTTTTTTTTGGTTTCTTTTTTTTTAAATTGAATTATAATTTAATAGCTTATTTTTATTTTTTATTGTTTTTTTTTTAATGAAAATTCGATCCGTATATTCAAAGTAACTAAAGAAAAATATACTCGTAATAAACTTTCAGGACATGTTATTTTGTTTATTTCAAAACATGTTTGTTTTTATATATTTTTTTTTATTTTTAATTTTATAATTACAAAAAAAAAAAAACATTATTAAAGTCATTTCTCTGCACCAAATAAACTGTATAGCATTTTATGTATATCTCTATATGTAAAAGAGAATGTCCTGATTCATAATTAACGTACAACTTAAACTATTATGGGTAGAGACTTGAAATTTTCAGGGTATCTTTAAGTAGGCGTGCACTGAAAAAGGATTTTCCGAAATTTTAATTTTAAGGGGTTTAAATAAATTATTTTTTTTTTTGTCTTCAGTCATTTGACTGGTTTGATGCAGCTCTCCAAGATTCCCTATCTAGTGCTAGTCGTTTCATTTCAGTATACCCCCTACATCCTACATCCCTAACAATTTGTTTTACATATTCCAAACGTGGCCTGCCTACACAATTTTTTCCTTCTACCTGTCCTTCCAATATTAAAGCGACTATTCCAGGATGCATTAGTATGTGGCCTATAAGTCTGTCTCTTCTTTTAACTATATTTTTCCAAACGCTTCTTTCTTCATCTATTTGTCGCAATACCTCTTCATTTGTCACTTTATCCACCCATCTGATTTTTAACATTCTCCTATAGCACCGCATTTCAAAAGCTTCTAATCTTTTCTTCTCAGATACTCCGATCGTCCAAGTTTCACTTCCATATAAAGCGACACTCCAAACATATACTTTCAAAAATCTTTTCCTGACATTTAAATTAATTTTTGATGTAAACAAATTATATTTCTTACTGAAGGCTCGTTTCGCTTGTGCTATTCGGCATTTTATATCGCTCCTGCTACGTCCATCTTTAGTAATTCTACTTCCCAAATAACTTTTAATATAAAAGTTAAAATAAATTATTTTAAGGGGTTCAAATGAATAATCGATAGTATGTTCAGTATCGATTTATTTATGTCGAAAATATTTGTGTTTTAAGATCAATCGATATTGAATGAATGGATTAAGGTAGTAAAAATTTATTAATAATATAATTTTTAAATTTATTATTAATGTTGTAATTTATTATTTATATTTTCTGTCTCTTATTTGTTGGTCCTACATGTATTTGTACTTTGGTTATATATATTTTCATAATTTTATTCAGAGGTGCGAAATAATAAGCGTAGTGTTTTTTTTTTTTTAAATATAGTCCCACCAAATCATTTTTAATTTGGAAGTCGAGAGTTCCAGCGTTCAAGTCCTAGTAAAGCCAGTTATTTTGACATGGATTTGAATACTAGATCGTGGATACTGATGTTCTTTAGTGGTTGGGTTTCTATTAACCACACATCTCAGTAATGGTCGAACTGAGATTGTACAAGATTACACCTCATTTACACTTACATATCATCCTCTGAAGTAATATCTGAACGGTAATTCCCGGAGGCTAAACAGAAAAAGAAAAAATAAAGATAGTAGAATCATTGAATTAAATAGACGAAAAAAAATATTTAAATAAAATGATAAATATTTTTAATTAAATTGTTGTGCACGCACGTGTAAGCCGTGAATCCAGAAATAACTCACAGTTTTAGGACTTTCCGGGAAAAACCTAAAACTGTTTTGTCACTGAATTTTTAAAACATATATTTTTAAATTTATTTTTAATATATTTTCTCTCATTATTATTATTATTATTATTATTATTATTATTATAGATTTTAACGTCATAAAGAGAAAACAGAAAGAGAGTAGTATAAAAGAAAAATGAAAATAGAAAATGTGGAAAAGATTGATTGATTGGGTATTTCATTTAAACAACTTGACTAAGTTAAGGTTCATTGAACCTGTCTGTCTACAAGTTATCAAAAGAGAAACAGAGAGAAAATATTTTGTGTATGTGTGTGTAGTTGTGTAAAAGAAAGAGAGAGATAAAAAAAATATATATAAGAGAAGTAAAGAAAATTAAATCTATCAAAAAAGAGAAGTGTTAACGAAACGATGATGTCATGAAATATAAAGTAAGAGAGAGAGAGTTTTTTTTAAATAAGAGAGGAATTAAAGAGAAAAGGGTTTTCAACAGTAATAATAATAATAATAATAAAATTCAACTAATTAAAATAGAAATTGATTTATCAATCAAAGAATTAAAACTGTTACTATTATGTTACACTTTTCATTTATATCAGATTAAAAATTACAAATTTGGGTGTGGTTTCAATTTAATAGAAAGAAAGAGAAATAATAAATTAAAGAAACGGAAAGAGATAGATTAACAAAGGTAGAATAAAAAACTTTTAATCTTTAATCTAAATATATAAATCATAAAAAATAAATTATTTAGTTATCCTTTGCAAACTTTGTACAAACGTATATAATCGTGCTTTTATAAATCTGATTTATTTGAAAAGTAATTTTTTCGAATAGGATTAAATTAGGAATATTTTAAAAAGAAAATATTTAATGTAGACACCACCTGACTTTCTTTTACGCCTATTAAATTACATATACACATTTTTTGCTGTACTTCATTTACACTTATTTAATTTGAAAGTAAGATACAATCTTCCTATTCTTTAATAAATTGGATAGTTACACAACTGCATTATGGTGGACACGTTATTGTATCACATTTTGATTTCTGGTGCTCATATCAACATTTTATTTTGTATTTTTTGTCTTCAGTCATTTGACTGGTTTGATGCAGCTCTCCAACATTCCCTATCTAGTGCTAGTCGTTTCATTTCAGTATACCCTCTACATCCTACATCCCTAACAATTTGTTTTACATATTCCAAACGTGGCCTGCCTACACAATTTTTTCCTTCTACCTGTCCTTCCAATATTAAAGCGACTATTCCAGGATGCCTTAGTATGTGGTCTATAAGTCTGTCTCTTCTTTTAACTATATTTTTCCAAATTCTTCTTTTTTCACGATACTCCGATCGTGTAAGTTTCACTTCCATATAAAGCGACACTCAAAACGTATACTTTCAAAAATCTTTTCCTGACATTTAAATTAATTTTTGACGTAAACAAATTATATTTCTTACTGAAGGCTCGTTTCGCTTGCGCTATTCGGCATTTTATATCGCTCCTGCTTCGTCCATCTTTAGTAATTCTACTTCCCAAATAACAAAATTCTTCTACCTCCATAATCTTTTCTCCTCCTATTTTCACATTCAGTGGTCCATATTTGTTATTTCTACTACATTTCATTACTTTTGTTTTCTTCTTGTTTATGTTCATGCGATAGTTCTAGCGTAGGACTTCATCTATGCCGTTCATTGTTTCTTCTAAATCCTTTTTATTCTCGGCTAGAATTACTATATCATCAGCAAATTGTAGCATCTTTATCTTTTCACCTTGTACTGTTACTCCGAATCTAAATTGTTCTTTAATATCATTAACTGCTAGATCCATGTAAAGATTAAAAAGTAATGGAGATAGGGAACATCCTTGTGGGACTCCCTTTCTTATTACGGCTTCTTTCTTATGTTCTTCAATTATTACTGTTGCTGTTTGGTTCCTGTACATGTTAGCAATTGTTCTTCTATCTCTGTATTAGAACCCTAATTTTTTTAAAATGCTGAACATTTTATTCCAGTCTACGTTATCAAATGCCTTTTCTCGGTCTATAAACGCCAAGTATGTCGGTTTGTTTTTCTTTAATCTTCCTTCTACTATTAATCTGAGGCCTAAAATTGCTTCCCTTGTCCCTATACTTTTCCTGAAACCAAATTGGTCTTCTCCTAACACTTCTTCCACTCTCCTCTCAATTCTTCTGTATAGAATTCTAGTTAGGATTTTTGATGCATGACTAGTTAAACTAATTGTTCTGTATTCTTCACATTTATCAGCCCTTGCTTTCTTTGGTATCATGACATTTTATATTACTAGTAGTTTACGTATTAATTTTGTTTCACGTAGTTATATGGTGTAAGTGTAAACATCTTGGATTCGTAACCACGGACACATCGGTTTGAATCCGACTTCATATACTTGTACATATTTTTTTTTAAATTTAAATACATTGATTTATTAATAATTATTAAATTATGTAATAATCTTTGAATTAAAATGAAAAGTACATAAAATTTTATTTCACTAATCACTTCTGATTTTTTCATGTTTTCTGTTCTTTTTTGTTTGTAATCGAATATTATTTTTCATTGTAAAACTTTTTTTTACAATAAGACGTTAATTAACACATAAATATAATAAATTTAAAAAAAAGTAAAAAAAAGGAGATGAAGTCTTATTCGAACCAATGTGCCTTCCCCCTTGTAAGATCCAAATATTTCATTAATTAAATTTTTATTTAGCCATAACTCTGGAACCAATGAAAATACGTACCACTTATGATATTCGTTAAAAAGCTCTCAATGAGGGTATATTACTGTAGTTAAGAAAACGCCCAAAATTTTTATTTTGTTCTTTTTTGGTCCAGTCCATTACAATTAAATGGGGAAGTGCAGAAATAAATATTAGAACAATCCTAAATCCAAAATCTCAACATCCTACGTCTAATCGTTTTTGAGTTATGCGAGATACATACGTACAGACGTCACGCTGAAACTAGTCAAAATGGATTCAGGGATGGTCAAATGGATATTTCCGTTGAAATCTGAAACCGCAATTTTTTGCGATTACAATACTTCCTTTACTTCGTGCAAGGAAGTAAAAATATTAATATAGATGATCTTTGCTTCATGTTCTTTTAAGTCTTCAAATTAGTTAACCCGTCAAATTAGCTGATTTCAAAGTCGAGAGTTCCAACGTTGAAATCCTGGTATAGGCAGTTACTTTTAT